>NC_089748.1:80386649-80394149 GCF_040412425.1 Macrobrachium rosenbergii
GGGACTCCGGAGTCAGGCGGGACTTCTCTGTTCAGCTGAAAACCTAGCGACTCAGGAAATTGATGACTATGGATCGTAGCCTTCTGACACTCGGAACTGTTGGTGCCCAAATTATCCAATCGTCTAAGGTACGCTGCTAGGGATATCCCACGAGACCGAGTTGTTGCACTACGTGTCCGCCAGCTTGGTGAATACCCTGGGCGCAATGTTCAGACCGAAGGCATGACCCTGAAGGAGTAAAGCTGATTCGAGTCTGAAACCGAGGAACTGAGAGAAGTTCCGCCGCAATCGGGCGTGATAATAAGCGTCTGAAAGATCGATAGAGGTGGTGGCGGCTCCACGCGAAGTAGAGTCCGTGTGCCTGAGCTACCGTAAGCATCACGAAATTTGTCGCATTTTATGTAGAAGATTTAGACGCTGACAGATCCAGGATCACTCTTTGCTGATCGGAGTCTTTTTTGGGAACAGTGAATAACCTGCCTTGAAACTTTAGGTGCCTTTACTTTCTTTATTGCTCGTTTGTTGAGCAATTCTGTTCACGTAATCCTTTAGGATTGATGTGGGTGGCTGGTAAAAATCTGGTTAGAGGAGGAGTTTTGATCAGCTCCACCCTAGTCCCCTTTGGACACAATGCTGTGTGCCCAAAGGGCTGAAGGTCCATTGGTCCCTGAACCAAAACAGGCAACCACCTGGGTTCTCTCAGTGGGAGGGAGCGGGTTTTATTCCCCTACCACGTCCAGGCTTCCCCGCAGGGTGGTGTTGGGCTTTCCTCTATGAGGGACTTTGCCTCTTCCTCCTCTTGCAACCTATTAAGGCCATTGAAAGTATCCACGGCCCTCATATGTGGGGCTGTGCGCTGGTGAAGCCACATAAGAGGTGCAGCTGGTTGGACCAGCATACTGTTGGGGGGTGAGCCTTGGAGGTAGAAGGCTGTGCTGCTGCTGAGACCGGGGCGGCTTGGACTGCCGCCTGATGGTGGGGCCTCTTATGCCTCCTGAGCGTTTGCCTCCTCTCGTCTGGGGGCGGCCGATTCTGGGGTCTTGCGCGGCATAGGCAGAAATGCCCCAGCGCAGAGCGCAGACTCTGATTGGCCCGTGTAGCTCGGCCTAACGCTTTGTGACCTCCTCTTCAGGGAAGAGGTTAGGTCCCCAGATCGAGCTTTTAACGAGCTTGTTAGGCTCGTGGCGGATAGTAGCATCGGCAAGATGAACTTCCTGCATTCCAGTCTAGCCATGATAAGCTGCACAAGTCCGACTGGCAGCCCGCTAGCAAGGTTGCCAAAAACTTGAAGAATAGGCTCAAGTGAGCAGGAGGCGGCAATGCTTCTGTAAGGGGCAGCAGAGTTCAAGGACCGCCAACTGTAGTCCGGCATCAAACTCTGCCTTCAATAAAGGATTCCGGCAGCTTGGGAGCTGCTCACTGAATGGCGATGGGCGCCAGAGGTCAAGCTTCCCGACAGTGAAAGTGGGCGGGCGTCCACAGAACTCATTACTTCCTGGGAATACCAGGGAAGTAGGGCTGTTCCTTAACTGTAATAGGGATTACCATGAAAGGAGTCAACTTTGACCAAGCAAAGGGGTTCTTCTCCAGCCTGCCACTCAACTTACGATTTTCTGCCTGCCACTCCGGGTGGGGAGCCGACTGAGCTTGGTCCCTAGGGACGATGACAGTCTCCTAGGAACCTTGTCTGACCGAATCCAAGCTTCCTCTGTAAGCCTCACGAAGCCTGGGTAAAGGGGGCAAGAAGATCGGGGGGAAGAACTCCAATTCCTCCAACCGTCTCGTGCCAAGACCCTCAACTGTCGGCTTGCCATCATGTTGGATGGCCCGGAGTCTGACGCCAAAGGTTACCGACATCGAACGAGCGGGAGGTCCGCAGTGTCGGGGATAACATACTGTGGTTCGGCTGGGGTGGCGAGGCCATTCCCTCGCCAGTATGTTATCATGACTGGCCAACTTCTCAGTTATTTTGTCAAATCTGGAATCTAGGTCCTCTGTAAACATTTTATAAAGTTGATTGGCAAGGCCTCTGCATCAGCAGGCTGGCGAGGAGGGCTTGGTTTTGCAGCCCTCTTACTCGCGCGCCTTTGCTGGAGGAACCAGACTTGCTCCCGGGGCTACAGGTCCTGAAACCTTAGCCTTCGACGGGGAAGAGAAGCGTGCCTTCTTGGAAGTCGAGGACTTGTAGCCATACCGCTTCTTCCATGAAGTCTTCAACTTCAACTTGGGGATAGCAGACGAGCTCTATCACCCAAGGAGGAAGACTTCACTTAAACCTGCTGCAAATGAAGAGACAGATGAAACAGAGTCAAATAAAGGGGGCCCGCCCCAACAACCTCACTTACCTCACCACCCACCACCTGGTCCTGCTCTGTATTCATCGGTTCCAGGTTGAGAGATTCAAGCGGCTGCATCCTCCGAGACCTCAGCGTGAGGATATCCACTTGGGGTAGCTGGAGTCTCATCGGATTTGCTGGATGATAGGGGTGGCAAGATCTTCAGGCACTCGGTCACACCGTGCGCCCGAGGTGGTAAACAAGTCCTCAACCTGGCGTCGAGGACGTGGGCTTCCCGATGG
Organism: Macrobrachium rosenbergii; assembly: GCF_040412425.1. NCBI lineage: Eukaryota > Metazoa > Arthropoda > Malacostraca > Decapoda > Palaemonidae > Macrobrachium > Macrobrachium rosenbergii. The sequence continues at coordinate 80,389,228 of NC_089748.1, forward strand.
AACATTCCTGCCAACCCAGCCACCCAGGCCCGGAGGGATTCAAGCAGACTTCTTGGAAGCCGTCCGCCTGTAAGGAAACCAACAATTAGCTAAGAACGAAAAGCCAGACCGGGAACCTCATAAACAATATACAATATGAGGAGCATAAAACGGAAGAAAAAAGATTTGTCACTTACCGACTCATCCTGGACGGTTGCGCAGAGAGCGAAGCAAACCTCACAACCATCAGGTGCCAACAACAGGTCATCAAGTCGGACCGCACAAACCAGCGTGGGTCCGGCATACTACGTGACCCGTAGGGTTGTTGAAGGGAGCGGTACACGACTCCTCTGGCGAACAGTCTGTAAGCAAAAGTACATGAACCCTCCCACCTAAGCAATCTAAAGCCCGGCAAGGCCGAAACTCCAACTACAACCGGAATACTCCGGCGGAGAAGAACTCCTTATCATAAACTGGGCCAATAAGCTCTAAATGCACAGAGTGGAAGGTGAGCTTTCAGACCCGGAGGACTCGGGGAATGAAGGAATGAGAAACCAGGAACTAACCATAAGGGCTGCCAGAAAATAACGCGGAGCCAGGTGTAGGACCGGACTCACGTATATAAAATAAATAAAGGAAGTACTCCTGTAGATAAACAGACTTATCTAAAATTAATGAAAAATAATAATAACAATAACAAGTGATGGTAGAAACTCCAAGAGACCGGAGGATCGCTCCTTATATAATGTAAAACCTTCCCCTTACTTCCCCACGGAGAAACAAGGCGGGCAAAGTGCTCCGTCGTTCCACAACATAAGGCGGAGCAATTATATTTTACCTATCTAATGTAACCCGGCGGGGAGACGAGGTATGGGATAGTGACTTCCAACACGTTGACCGACAAACCACCAACCCCAACACAGCGAAGCTAGGACGATATGGGAGGGAGCCAATCCTCTACCAATAGGAGGAGTCCCTGAACTTGAGAAAACGCCATCTAGCGTCACCCCCAGTAGTAGAGCAAGGCTGGGGAGAGTGGAGAGGGGAGGGAGGAAGTAGGCTACCAGGAAGGGAACAGGAGACAGGGAAAAACATATCACCCGGCTCAACTGCATCCATCCTCCCAGAAAATGAAACTTGGAAGGGTAGCCTCTACTGGGAGCTCAACCCGAGGCCCGACTCCTTCCTAGGTGAAGCCTAATATGGACCCAACCTAGTATAGGCTAGGAAAAAGGGAGGAGTGCAGAAGGGAAGGGGGAAGCAACAGGGAGAGGGAATTTTGTGCCGAGAGCCAACCAGGATCGAGAAGGGGCAAGGAGGCGACTAGCCTGAGGAAACACATCCAAAGAACTCGATTCCCAAATGGAGGAAGAGGAACTAAAGCTCACTCTGCCCACCGAAAAACGACCCCGGAGAAAACAGCAACAAAACTCCTCAACTGATCTCCACACCCAGGGCAAGGGATGGAAGCAAACAAGCCTACACCACAAAATAACCATCACACATAAAGAATTGGAACCAAATGTGCTCAATAGGAGCGTAGCCTACCTCGGGGAAGCGGTTGGATCTGAGGCTGCCGCTACCACCCAGAGGTAAACAAACAAAAATAAAACAAATAAAATAAAATAAACTAAAATAAAAGAAAGCACCATCTCCAAGCATAAAAATAATTAGCCTATCCAGAGACCAAAAATAAAGGGAACCTAACCTGGAGGGTGACCTGGGCGGGGCATCACCTAACAAAGGCGATGGGCCAATGAAATGTAATTTATGAAACAAAGGGAGCCACCACAAGGAACCACCAGGAAGGGAACCAAGGGGCAAAATCTGTCTATAACGACGAGGAGACAATCCAACCTGAAAAGAACAGAAGGAGTCGCCTCAAGGGTCAACATGGCTGGCGGGGACGCCTTGTGGCGGCATAATAAGATCTCAATATTTATGAAAAAATACGAGACCATAACAGCCAAAAAAATAGAAACAAAACCCCACAAGAAGATGGTACTTAACTTAGAGATGGTACAAAAGCTGTCGATGCCATCATAGATGCAGAAAAATCCAAATAAAGAGAGACGAAAGCACACAAAAGAAACAGATGCAGTCACGTGCTAGAAAATGGAATGAGGTAGGTGGCGCTGGTGTATTCAGCTGGCCTGGCGGGTGTTGAGTGTGGGGGCTGTAACGGCTCGCTCTGTTCGGGATTTTGGTAGGGAGAGATCTTTCGAGTAGGTTTCCGTGGTAGTGGTATTTCACTCGCCTTCTTATAACAGCGTCTTCCCAGAAGATCGCTCGACTGAAAGTGTAACCCCAGCTTTCCTGGAACTCTTTTCTCTGGTATATCTAGCAATGTTATACCTAGAAATTCGTGCTGTAAATAGAATTTCACCAGCTGACAATAGGACTGAATCCAGAAAATATATATTCAAAAAATATATCTATATATTTTTTATTAATATGTAAATAATACTGAGAATTTTATAATAAATATATATATAAATATATATATTGCCTATCTATATTATATATAATATATCTAAATATATATATCTATACATCTATAATTTTGTATATATCTATATATGATACACCTCCCCCGACAAGATAAAGAACCCTATAAGTTTAAAATCGAAAATCGGAAAATCATAAGAAAATATAATGAATTTTGGGTGATATTATTATTGAGTTTTTCCATCAAAAAAACCTTCAAATTATGATAAATCAGGTGTGCAGGATTTTTGTTGAGTTTTACCTGAAACTTGATTATTACACGTATAAAGTAACATGTGAATTCAGCAGCGCTTAATTCTATAATATATTTGATATATTATATGGTATTCGGGAACCGTCAGAATCTTTTTCATTCTTTATATATATTTATATATGTTTTAATTTATATATATATATATATATATATATATATATATATATATATATATATATATATTTATATATATATAATATATATAATCTATATATATTTCCATATATATATATATAATAATAAATTACATTTTTTTGTAATCAAGCAGTCATGCTAAGAAAAATATACCAAATTCATAGGTACTTCCACCTCACAATTTGGCCAAAGTATCTTACCAATTAGAGGAATCTTCGCTTCCTTGGTCCAAGAAATTGAAATTTGCATGTTGAACTGAGGAGGGTGAATAACTGATATCATATCTAAGCCCTAACCCAGCTCTAAGCAGCTTCAAAAACTGGTAACAGATGCAGCAGTATTTTAAGAACCAGCATTAAAAGAGTAAGCCAGCAACATGCCAGAGCATCGCCTAGGTTGGCTGGTTCCAAAGAGTTCACTCTACAAACACAGTTGTGAGTATACTACATTGTTCATGTTAGGTGCAGAGCTATTTAACACTAAACAGCTTCCTAGTTTTTTCTTTTGACTGTCCATCCATTTTCCCAAAGGCTCTACTTCCATCATAATGCACCTTACCATAATCAGTGTTAACTTCTTATCCATTTTAACAGGAGCCAAGGTAGAAGTACAAGAGGAAGTGAAAGCAGAACACAAGCTATGCACCACTTAAATACTAAAGGAGAATCGACCAAATCAGGGTTGAAACTGCAATCTACAGATGATGATGGTGAGGCGAAAAATGCCAGAGAAGGTGACATGCCATGGAACATCAGCAATGTCATGGAATGCTGGTAGTAAGTACCAGACGAGACAGCTGGGATGGGAAGGTAGAGGGTTCTTGCCTGACGTCACCACGGAACCAAGACAACGGCCATAGCCATTTGCACAACACTTCAGAAGTGACTCGCCACCAGCAAAACCATTCTGTCAGAGTTAACACACTAGATAAAAACCGGATCTTTGGATGAGGAGGAGCCACTGTTACAAATAGGAACATTGTCACAAGGTGACAAATACAAGGTGATAGCGGGGAAAACTGAGTAAGAGAGGGGGGAGCGTTATCGTCCGCTCGGAGGGCAAGACAGGGTGACACACAGCTCATAAACTACTAAAGTAAATGTTATATGCCTATAATCCCTAGATAAATCTACCAGTTTGCATACTTCACTATCACTCTCTCTAAAACAGATGACACAATTCAGGTCTGGAGAACACTTGTCAAATGAACCAGGTATTCAGTTGAGTGGCAAAGGGAAGACCTTGGTCAGCGTAGACATGTCATGATTCCCTGTCTACAGAGAAGACCAGTGGAAAGGGCATCTCAAGATTGTTTTCAAGGATTTCTATCTCTTTTTGCAGGGGAAACTGAAAAAGGTTATCACTATGGTATGGCCTGATCTTTGCCCTAATATATACAGTACAGTCTAATTTCTAACCATAATAAAAGAATAATTCTCAATTATCTACTATTTTTCTCTTGAACCTCATGGGGAGCTAAAGAAGGTGGAGCAGAAGGAGTGAGAGAGGAAATAACCTAGGTTACCAGGTTGGTTAATGGAGGAGGAGCAGCAACACTGGAAGAAAAAGAAAAGGACTGAGTAGGCTTATGGCCTGCCTGAATGAACTGTCTACGAAATCTATCGGTCTCTAGCATCTTCTGATACTTCACAAAATTTTCATCCTCTCATCAGATCATTCCTTATTACCTTCAAAAGAAAACCATGCAGTACTCGTCCTTCAACAGCTAGGCTAACACACACGTGGCCATCATGCACAACTGAAACATTTGGCTTCCACGAACTCTTTCCTATACAGCCTAAAGCTTTCATCTCTGCTTGTTGTAGATGACATAATGCATAAACAGAACACCAGCACAAAACAGAACAGGAGAAAATCAGCCAGAAATAGTCAACAATATTATACCACTGATTCACACTGTCAGCACAAGGACACGCCATGAAGAATTCTGGCAAGAACATAAACATTCCAATGACATCTGATGGAGAACAAGTGATGACAGAGAGAGTCCTAGCTGGTTAGCCAAGCATTATTGTTTTTATTCTGA
>NC_089748.1:80711649-80726649 GCF_040412425.1 Macrobrachium rosenbergii
AAATATTGACTAGAGAGCGTGATAACCACTCATGATTAAAGGGCTAACCAACATGGAGTCGCGGAGCGATTAAAGGGCTAACCAACGTGGCGACCTTTCGATCGCTTATCCCAAATGGTTCGAACGTGACTTCGGATGCTTTGAGTCCGAGATGGATGGAACCTTTTCCAAGGAGAGAGAGAGAGAGAGAGAGAGAGAGAGAGAGAGAGAGAGAGAGAGAGAGAGAGAGAGGTTTCTGTGAATAAAAAGAACAAAAATTAGTCAAAGGACAAATAGCAAGTAAAAGAAAAAGAGAGAAGAGGAGAGAGAGAGAGAGAGAGAGAGAGAGAGAGAGAGAGAGAGAGAGAGAGAGAGAGAGAGAGAGAGAGACTTAAATCAGAATTCCGGTAAGATAGAAACCCAAAGCTTTTATGTAGTGATGTGTCGATGAACGGGTAAGCAGAGACTTGAAAGAATTATAAATAAAAATTCTTATTTAAAAACATCCGGATCAGTGAAATTTTGATCAGTACCGGTGAAATGATGAGTACGTCATTAAAAAAAATCAATAAAGGAATAAATAAGAGAAAGCCGGCATAACTGTCCTAGCAAAACCACTTCTGAAGACGGTGAAATAGAAATAAAAAAGAAAATGCAAACTTTTACGGCTCAAGTTTACACCAAGTTGACTTCTTGCGAGATATTGTGCTCAGAAAGCATCTTTGGCAAACAGCTCATATAGTCAGAAATGAGATAAACACCGGTACCAGATATTTAGACGACGAATTCCTCATGAATGAAACCTTTACCAGAAATCACGGTGACTTGACTCTTCCGAAAGAAATGGAATTCGTTCGCGACCGGGAATATACATGAGCGGATTCTGCGGTTGTTTGGTTGAAGTTCCTTCGAACATTATCAGTTCTGCATGGCCTCCCTAATATATGTAAATATAATGATAAGTTCCCCTAACTATTTGTGTGGTAATTGCCGCGCTATTTCCGCTACGGGATTAATTGGCCATGTAAACTCCGAGGGTGGGGAATGGCTCTAAACACGCGACCAGGTCCCGGAATAAAATGAGCCGCGACCGCAAACAGTGGCGTGCAACCCCCTTGGAGTTTACCCGATCCATACTCTCCCGCTTTCGTTCATTCCGTGGCCGTCTCCTCTCAAGCGGACTTATTCCTTCCTTTTCCTGCAGCGGCTTGAAGTGTCTGTCTCTCCACCTCATTTTGGTAATGCATATCCAGTTTTAATAAGACTTTTGATACAGATGGCATTAAATGATAAAAATCAAGACTTCTTCAATTTGTATTGAAACTAAAATTAACTGACCCATTCTATTACTTGTGCACATATTAATACAAATCTGGGAAGCCATTTTCATTTTAAATTCGAATGCGTTGAAAGCTTTTAGAAGGCCCAAGCAGTATTACAGTTCGAATACAAGATAAATTGTTTTTGACAAAATGTTCCGGCGATCTCGGATTGGGAGCTCTGCAGATGCAGCAGATTTTAGGATCATACTTGTATCGTGTTTTTTTTTCAGTTTGTTCTTATTGCAACTTACGGCAGCGGATTATCAAACCAACAATAATTATGTTTAAATATAAAACAAGAAAAGAATAATGACTGCTGGACTTCAGCAAAGAAAACGATGAGAGGACAACAATTTTATTATTATTATTATAGTCGATAATACATTAAAACAACGTCTTTCCCTATCCTCCACTCCTCTCTCTCTCTCTCTCTCTCTCTCTCTCTCTCACGCACACACGAGTTGATATTCTATTTTTTCCGTTTGATCTAATTCTGACGAGGAGTCTCTCTGTCTTTCGGTCGGTGTCTCTAAGCCTCGTCTCTTCCCCCTCACCAAGTGTCCGACCAGGACACCCTCCCCTCTACGTCTTCTCCTGGGACCCCCTCGGGATAACCCCGGTCACCCCGAGGGGCTTTCGCTATGCCAGCTATCCAGAGTCTAGTAGGAAGAAGAAGAAGAATGAGAGGAAGAAGAAGCTGTGAGATATGTTGAAAGTCAGTAAAAGTAAGACTCAGAATCCCGCAACTCGCGATAGGAAGAGATCTGTATCTTGGAAGTGCGCAGACTCTTTGGGATTCCCTTCTCTCTCTCTCTTTCTCTCTCTCTCTCTCCCTAACACCAATGTTTTATTTGATCTCCGTTTCTCTTTTCACACACACATACACACACATACATACATACATACGTACATATATATATATATATATATATATATATATATATATATATATATATGTATATATATATACATATACAGTATATATGTGTGTGTGCCGACATATAAATATTATATCCAATTAAACGTAGATATGTGCGTGTATGTGCGGCTTCATATTCGTTAGTCGTCTCTCTCGATTTCAAGCGCTTAACATGCGTATCTTGGAGGGAAGTAAAGCAGAGTGGAAATGACGGAGACTTGGGAAGGGCAGAGCTATAAAATAACTCGTGTGGCGATGAGAGCAAGGAAGGTGAATAGTAAGATTTACAAGGCAGTTTGTTGCAGCGGCTAAACCAAACAGTGTAAATAACGGAGGAGCGCTCTTAAATACTGGGGATTTTGAGATTTTCAATTTATTTGGGAAAAAAACCAATTCAGATAAATGAAGAAACAAAAAATACTTGTAAAAAACTAGGAAAAACTTCGTTATTTCTCTTAATCTTTCGCCAGAAATTGTCCTCGCTTCTGAGTTTTTCTGTAAAACAAATAAGTGAAAAACAAATAAGTGAACTGAGGTAAATAATAATAATAATAATAATAATAATAATAATAATAATAATAATAATAATAATAATGTTAGCAACAGAAATATGATATTTGTGATAGAAATGATAATAATAATAATAATGATAGATTTTCGCTAGCTCTTTGTAAGAGCAGCACCATTAAATAATATTTAGTAGCCATAAGAGTCTATTCTAACACATTCGAAATTCACTACCGGCACTGTGGCTACTCGGCGGACATGACTGGGACCTTAAGCTATAGAGAGAGAGAGAGAGAGAGAGAGAGAGAGAGAGAGAGTGCAGTAATCTTAGTCGCTCTATGACAGATTATGAATATTTGTATAATAATATCCGACTAGCTATACTGTACATGCCAAAAATACATTTAAGTATTATATTTTTATGTTTTGATAAAAAACCTGTTCTTATGAATTCGTGTCATTACAATGCATATATTATAGACATGTATATTTATTTGAAACTTAATTATTACGTGCATATTTTGCGCAAATGCATGGCGTAAAGTACGCACACTGTATGACGCAGGCATATTTTACAGAAACGACTAGAGGCAGGCTAACATGAACATGCTTCCAAATAAACATTCCCCGTATCGTATCTGACGGCTTTGAGAATTTAGCAACCCGAAGTTATCACCATGATGACAGAGTGGGGAGAGGGAGGGAGGGTGCCCCTACCTACCGCCCTCACGGGGAGGGGAAGCCGCACGGGAGCAAATATATCTAGTTTCGATACATCTTGAACATTAGCCCGAGTAAAGACCCATAATTTTAGGAATATGAGGATGTGTTGCATAGTGACTTGTCAACATGCCCCAGCGGATCGAATTATATGCCACGCACGACTTCTTTGAATTTAATACTTACGGGGAATCGAGCTGTGGAATACGAATGAAGCGGACTGCATTGATATGCATACGAAAGACAACGGCAGCGTGTTCCAAAAGAAAAGGAACCTTTTCACAAATGAACGCAGCGCGCTCCGCTCCTCGAGGACTACGGGCGAGCGGGCGGGCGGGAGGGGATTCGGTCCGTAGAGTGCATTCGCCATGTCATAGGGTCAACGCTGTCTTGTTTTCTTGTTGCTTTTTTTTTTGTTTCATCTTGAGTATTTGCGGTAGAAAAATAGGAACTTCTGCGAATTTAGAATATTAGTGAATTACGTGCTATGGGGCAAGTTGACTTTGATAATTGCATAAATATTAATAATGACAGTACTCTTTGAAATCTTATTGATAGTAATGAACACTCCAAATACTTGATTAGTCCAAAACATGAGTATCTCTTATCATTGCTTTATTTGTATCTTAACAGACATGAAAGAAATTAATCAGAGATGTTTGAGATCCAAGCAAGATTAACATTCTGCAATAAAAATGAGCATCATAATATCTGACGGTAAATGGAAATACTTCCATCATAATTATGACTGATATTTACAGTTGATGATTATAAGAATAAATATGCATTAACTCAGTAAATCAGTTCACATAAATTCTACAAACTATCTGAGAGAGAGAGAGAGAGAGAGAGAGAGAGAGAGAGAGAGAGAGAGATTCCCAGCTGTAATCTTAGCAAGCGATGGAATGAAAACAACAGGTTTGTGGACAACAGCATGAGAATTGATGCATGATTAATCTGACAGACCTATCGATAAATATGATCTGAAGTACCTCGCCACTAGGAATATTAATTTTGAAAATGAATTTCTTCCTGTGGTATGCTTATGAAGGCAGCGCATGGCAACGCACACATTTTGATGATTGTATATCTATATGCATAACATGCTTGTGGCGATATTCAGCTTATGTAATTATTTTTCGGGCTTTGGCGTAATGCTGACAATGGTTTTGCCAATTGAAAAATTATAAATCAAAGCTCAGCTTCAGGAGAGAGAGAGAGAGAGAGAGAGAGAGAGAGAGAGAGAGAACAAATCTCTACAAGGCTGAGCAAACATGGCATGAAAAAAATGACCATCAAATGCGCTGGCGCGAGCACTAGTTTACAAACTTGGACAAATATTACTAAAAATGCCCCATAGACTTATAACGTGATATCTTTAAACAGTATATCTTAACGCTAGATATTAATTTCCTGAACTGTTCAACTGTTAATCAAAGTTGCGTCCCTTAGCGCCTAAGATGATTGAAATGCAGCCCACATTGGTGTCGGAAATTCTTCCTTTTATCTGAACGAGAATATGAAAACAACCAAAGTAAATTCGCTTTATTTTGGCCTTGAATTGCCACTGAAGGCGTCCTTGAAGCTTCCTCTGCAATTAGTTGCTGGGTCAGGTAACTGTAAACGAGGTACAAATCAACTTTCTAATATCGCACTGAAAAGAGAGAGAGAGAGAGAGAGAGAGAGAGAGAGAGAGAGAGAGAGAGAGAGAGAGAGAGAGAGAGTCCACTTGAATGTAGTGTAATTTAAAGAAAATTGGTTGTTTCTTCATCCAGAGATTTATGAGAAATTACACATGTATAATTATATATATATTATATATATATATATATATATATATATATATATATATATATATATATATATATATATATATATATATATATATATATATATATATATATATATATATATATATATATATATATATATATATATATATATATATATATATATATATATATATATAATATATATATTATATATATATATATATATAACACACATATATATATATATATATATATATATATATATATAATGCATATGTATATATGTATATATATAAGATAGAGACAGAGTATTTGACTATTGCCTAACCGCAGCGCTTACCTTTTTATTTTGTTTCTCTTGCAGCTTCCCAGATGAAAGTCGTGCACGTCGAGTGGAATCGTCATTCCATTTAATGACTAATTTGAGAAGAAGTAAATTGAAATCAAGTAAATATCAACGATGCTAGTAAATGCATTCTCGACACTATAATTCTCTAAGGAATTTCTAGTTCAGATTTCAAGACGATCAGTAATTCAGTGATGTTTTTCCTAAGGAATGAAGTGAAAAAATAATCCTAATACTGCCCCAAAGGAAGTATTTGCCAATGTCGCTATTGTTAATCACACTGTGACATTAGTGGGTTCACGATGCAAATAATGAAAAATAGTGTTTTATGATATTTTGCAGAAAAAAGAGAGAAGGTAGTGCACTAAGAATAGCCAAACCCTTACTTAAGGAAGGTCGGCAAACTGTGGATTTTGTACAACATCTCCCATGAGATCTTTTACTCTAAAGTGCGAGCATAACTAAGGTTTGACCAAACAATATTAATACCTTTTTAACATTTCGTAAAATAGTTCTGGCTAAATTGTACTTCATCGTACTGTATTCCCACGTGCAAGATCCAGACATCATTAAAAACTAGAAATAATGTGAAATTAAAGCGCATTAATCCTTATGTTATCTAACCACAAATAATAATGAGAGGTGTGAAAAACTCACTGATGGATCTAACAAGCTTGCAATCTCTCTCTCTCTCTCTCTGTCTGTCTGTCTGTCTGTCTCTCTCTCTCTCTCTCTCTCTCTCCCCATACTGACCGAAGCCTCTGGCTATGATTCAACCACCTAAGTGGAACCCGGTGGGTCCAAGCGCATCATTCCAAACCAATTAAATTTCAGCTTTATATCAGCAGTGCCTAGGGATCAGAAGTCAGCGGACGGGGAAGGACGGGGTTGAGTCCAATTGCCCTTGCATATCGGCAGGTAGTTGAAGTGTTTCAAGTGTCAGGAACAAAGTTCAGTGTGGACTTTACCAAAATCCACTCTCGTATTATGAACTTTAGATCACGATTTTCTTATGGTACGTTTCGGGGAAAATGAAGTTTTAAAAATTAAACAGTTTCCAGCATAATGCTAAATTATATCTGTTTCCTTTCTTATTTTCTATGAGCGACGATTTTGTCTCCATCATCGCTTTATTAACAGTAGCCTTATCGGAGACTCTTATTATGTATATATATATGAAGATATACATACAAATACAGTATATATATATATATGTGTGTGTGTGTGCATGTGTGTGTGTATGTATATACTCGTACATACATACATATATACATACATACATATATATATATATATATATATATATATATATATATATATATATATATATATATATATCTTGATAGCTTGACGGTTTATCGTTGTTTCTAATCCAGGGGATGGTTTGAATCCTGGAAGGAGCGGAAGCACTTATCAGTTATAAATTCCCCTTCGGTGTAAGTTTTTCCTAAGGTATGATGAAACCCACGTTAAAAGATATAGGGGCACAATATTTCGCTTGTATAGCTGGAAAAAATTCATATATATATATATAAATATATATATATATATACTGTATATATACAATATATATTATATATATACATACATACATACCCCCGGCCGGCTGATGAAGAGTTAGTGGAATTTATTTCTGGTGATAGAAATTCATTTCGCTATAATGTGTGGTTCGATTCCACAATAAGTTGTAGGTCCTGCTGCTAAGTACCCAATTGGTTCTAGCCACGTAAAATAAGTCTAATCCTTCGCCAGCCTTAGGAGAGCTGTTAATCAGCTCCGTGGTCTGATAAAAACTAAGGTATACTTAACTTAACATACATACATACATACATACATACATATATATATATATATATATATATATATATATATATATATATATATATATATATATATATATATATTAATACAAAACATTAAGGTACAATAACAAATAATATCCAATTCAAGCTACTTCGGAAATATGGTTAGCGACGTCGACTGGAAGTCGTTGGTTGTACTGTCCAGTGTTCGAGTCACTTAGGTACCAAACCATTTATCACTTATAATTCCCCTTTCGGTGATAATCCCGAAAAGTGAATTGGATGTTAAAAATTTGTAGCTTAATGTCTGTAAATAAATCACGGTAATAAGATAAAATTCAATATATATATATATATATATATATATATATATATATATATATATATATAGAGAGAGAGAGAGAGAGAGAGAGAGAGGGGGTGGTGGGGAGGTGGTCGACGTTGTGCTGGTGAACGTTCCGTGTAGTTATATGAAACGGCTGATGTTCTGAACATTTTCTAAACAAGATCTTTAATCTTTATTTAGTATTTAACTGACACATCCACTATGGCTCAATTTGCCGCTAATGACCGCTGATTTGATGAGAGGAAGTAGAACACCTAACAATGGACTGCAAATACCTTTCACTGGGGAATGAGCCTTTATTTGAGGCCGAAGCCGCACACTGTATTGCCTCTGAAGGGTGCCGGGAATGGAGAATATCACTCACAGTTCGTTAAATGAGTGGCCAAACTGAGAGGGTGAAAAGGCTTGCAGTGTTTTGCTTTGTATTATTGGTGTTTTTTATATATATCCTTTTAATATACAGAAAGAAATATTGGGGACATGAATATCATTAATAATATACAATAATTTAACAAATTAAAAGAGATTCATCAATAATAATAAAAAAATTATGAAGCATAAGAATAAAATACATAGCGGCAGCCAGTATTGCAATAATATTAAAAAAAATAATCATGGAACTATAATTATTATTATTATTATTATTATTATTATTATTATTATTATTATTATTATTATTATTATGCAGAAGATGAACCCTATTCAATAAGGAACAAGCCCACAATAGGCCATTTACCTGAAATTCAAGCTTCCAAAGAATATTGTGTTCATTTGAAAGAAGTAACAGAAGGCAACAGAAAATACAGAAAGACGAGATCATTTATTATAAAAGAAAAAATTAATTAACAAATATATAAATAAATAGATAAAAATGTAAGTAATTAGTTACAACACAAGAATTTTTTAGGGTAGTAATGCGTTGCTTCTTCGCTTGAATTTTGGAAGTTCCAGTTGCACAACATCCTCATGGATTTGCTTTAAGCATACAGCGAGGAATAAGTCTACTAAAATGAACTGTATGGATAACTAAGGAAAGGAAAAAGGTGCAAAGCTCATCAAATATCACTTATGATGAATTTTGCTCGAGAAGGCTTGCTAAATGTGGCGTAAAATTCCCTTAGGGTTTTAATGTCTGCTGTCCCTAGAAAGCACCATGAGCTGTCCTCATAACGTAAATCACTGGAAGACACGCAGGAACATTCCCATTCCAAAGATTCCAGTTTTTGAGCTATTGATAATAAGTTAAAGAGTTCTTACGAAACCATATATACAGCCAAGGGTATACGGAAAAATCGACATATAACTTGTTTAATTACTTTTTTTCTTCCCAAGATTACCCGGTTCACTCGACAGTGTTGCGAAAAACGCAGCTCACGCACTCACATTTTCATGTTGTGGAGATGCTTGTTTAAGAGGAGTCATGGAAAACGGTATATAGTGTATATGAATGACAAATGTGAAAGAGAGTCATCATGGTCACTGTCCTATGCATACAGGACCGCTCATACCCGAAACCCACTTAACATGCACACCGTCATGGCAACCAGGCGGGAAGATAACCTTTCCCATTTCCTCGGAATAAATTAAATCCTCTGAGGTTCAGCTGAAGTTGAAACAAACTCACTTCTGATGATGGAATTACCGAGACATTTGCCAAGTGATTGGTATTAGCTTGATCCATGCATTATAAAACTAAGTGCTTGTGATGTAGGCCGAAAATAAATATTCCCTAGGATCTAATTGCCCCCAAAAAAGTTTAGTTACCCTGAGGAAGCATTCGCTGACGAAGGGCTTTATATTATACAGAGTACTTCAGCGTCCATAGTTTTTCAGGTCCGGTCTTTTCCGTCTTGAAAGAAGCCTACTTCATTTGCTGGATATCAATATTGGATGTTTCCTTATCTAAAACATATTGTGAAGTATCTACAAACCTGTCCCTTTACGTCAACAAAACATTAAATTAGTACGGCAATCTCCCCAGCTCCCTCCATTCTGTCTACACGATAAAACCGGTAGACTCATTATTACCGTCGACTGTCTTAATGATCGCCGGACCGGCCGTTTCTGGCCACTTTACGTAAGTTTCAGTTCTATTATTTAATCTTCTCGGCACGTCTATTCAGCTAAGATTCAATCACACCAAATAACATAATCTTTAATTTTTACTTACATGGACATATAAGACATTTGTGGTTGCTAAAGACTGCTTGGACCGTCGGCATATAAGAACCGAAGACTTCACGGGGCAAATACAATGGAAAATAACTCTCGTTAATGAACGAGGGTAAAGCCTTCTTGAGTCACTCGCTCAATGGGATAGAAACATATACATTGAAATATCCATACATATATATACAGTGTATATATATATATATATATATATATATATATATATATATATATATATATATATATATATATATATATACAGTATACACACATATATATATATATGTATATATATACAGTATACACACATATATATATATATATGTATATATATATACACACACACGCATATATATATATATATACATATATATATATATATATATATACATATATATACACACATAATGTATGTATGCATGTATATACGTATATAATGTTAAACCATAATGAAAACAAAGAAAAAACGTTGTCCACTTTTCTCACAAGGAATTATAGAACCGACGTAGCTGTTATTATTATTGCTCGTTTTCTTGAATGATCTGTAATGATTTTGTAGGGCTATTAATGTTTGTGAGATGGGTAATGTACAGTACGATGGCAGCGTATCATCATATTAAAAGAGGAAGGCTGGAAAGGTTTTCCGTGTATTGCTTTCATTTAGTTGGCGACACTTGTGCCAAAAAACTAAATTGTTCGTTATTGCCGTTACGTGACCACATCGTAGTGTGTTTTTGATACGATGTGTTTATATAGTGGCTGCGGTGTTACAAATGTAAAATTAGTTTCGTCACACACACTTGATGCAGCACAAACTTAGTAGCAATCAACAGTATTCCACCAACCTAATCGAGTTACTTGAACAACTGTATTTATATATATATATATATATATATATATATATATATATATATATATATATATATATATATATATATATATATATATATATATATATATATATATATATATATATATATATATATATATATATATATATATATATATATATATATATATATATATATATATATATATATATATATATATATATATATATATATTATGTAATTACTGTCGGAGGGATGAGCATTTTTATTCTTATAATATTATTTTAACGTTCTTTCGTTTGTGATTTTCGATTTGAAGAACTTGCTAAGTAATTTTAATTATATCATAAATATCGCTTCCACTCCAATACTAATTTATTCCTAATTGTATTTCTCTTCTTTAGGAATTAAGAAAAATTCATATTTTACTATTACAATGATTTGATTGTACCCCCAAGATCAGCATTTCATGTTTTTCAGTCGATGAAAATTAAATGAGCAAAATTACAGCCTCATTCGGCAGCTTAATACCGTTAAGATCCAGCAATTAAATACAGTTGTTCAAGTAATTCGATTAGATTGGTGGAATACTGATTGCTACTAAGTTTGTGCTGCATCAAGTGTGTGACGAAACTAGTTATACGTTTGTAACACCGCAGCTTCTATATAAACACATCTTATCAAAAACACACTACGATGTGGTCACGGAACGGTAATAACAAACAATATATATATATATATATATATATATATATATATATATATATATATATATATATATATATATATTATATATGCATACAAACATACATACTTATATATAACCCTTTTTCATTAATTAATTTTTTCATAAATACTCGTGTGAGTGAATGTGAACGGTGAAACTTACAATACATCAGAAAGAAAAGTGCACATAATGCGTTAAAATAATGATATTTGTGCATAGCATTGAGACTAAAGTACACGATACACAGCCGTTTAGTGACATTCTCTCTTGTGGTTTGTCCGTGCCAGTGTCAACAGAAGCGCATGCACGTGGCCATGCTTGGTCAAAGTGTCCGCCTGCATGTGCAGACAAGCAGGAAATTACATATTACGGAGCATATTTTCGAAAAAGGTCGAAGTCGATAAGCCATTAGCGAGGTTAAGCGGTGTTCCCCTTTGAAGATTAAAATGCGAAATGAATTTCCCGATAAGGATCGTAAACATATCCAGCACATGCAGTCAAAGTTTATTAAAGTTAAACAAAATTTATGAACTCGACCGTGAACAGCTCTGCAATGTATGACCCCGTCTATCTGTGATACATTCATACTGAACAACGCAAAGCAATTATGAAAGGAAAAATAAGAATGACCAGTTATCATCAGAATTAAATACAAATCTCATGGAGATTCCTGCAGAGCCAGCTGCCATGGAACGTGCACAAGCCCTCTGCGCAAGTAGTTGGTGCGGAGGTGAAGATGTCGATTTTATTGTTAGTGTTGAAACACAAGAGGTGAAATTAATATGGATGTCAGCTGAATTGACTGAAAGCACTTTGACAGGCCCTCAACACACAAGGCAATCAGATGGTGGAAGTGGTCGACGGTATTTCCCTGTTCTTTATGACATCTGAAGCCTATTTCCTGGGAGAACCGTTTCAGCGGAAGGCTAAGAAAAAAAAAAAAAAAAGAGTCGGAAGGAACTCCCTACCGATATCACTCGTTAATATATCCAGTTATCGAAAACAAACTTCCTCCATACAAGAAAAACGATTTCGTTAAACACCGCTTTTCTCGTGAATAGACTTGTGACATTGCATGTTTGTAGACAACTTCGTAGGTGCGCAAATGTGTATGGATGGTTAAATATAGACATTTGTCTATATATCTGTATCTATGTTTACAACTATATCTGTTTCTATCTATCTATCTATCTATCTATCTATCTATCTATATATATATATATATATATATATATATATATATATATATATATATATATATATATATATATATATATATATATATATATATATATATATATATGAATCAAACAGGACGGTGAGGCAAAGATATCTAGATACTTCTTGATTGGCTGAAACGGACATTGTTCGTGGGTAATTATCCTTTCAGACTAAAGGCGTCGCAGATGATTACGGAAAACAAATCGGAGATGAGGACTGTGTGAACAAAGGGTTAATAAATCCTTTCCTAATAGGAGTAGGAGTAGTTTATACGAAGAGGAATTCGGACGACGACGCCCTAAACACCCCTTACGAAAAAGGAATTGGCCCTGGGAGTATGAGACAAGCGGCCCCTCCTCCCAACCCCCACCGCAACCACAACCACCCAATCAACCACTTGGAGAGAGGCAGTAAATTGTTACCAGGAAGAGAACAGTAGACGTTCCCATTGCGTGACTGAGGAAAGGTGTGATGTGCGAGTCTTTATCAGGAGGCAATTTTGGAAACTTCTTTTCATGACGACCCCTTAGCAATGATTTTGAGTTATGTGGTCCTCCTTAAGGATTAGTAATGACATGCAAGAAAATTGAGCGGATGGGTTCGTATAGCAAAGGTCATTAAGAAAACTGAATGATAATCGTTCGGTTTTCACCCTGGAGTATGACTTCATGCACAGTTGCTATAAAGTTCTACAGTGGTGTGTCAATTCCAACTGTTAATAACAGCTGATAAAAGGAGTATCGTAATTTCACAGATGTTGTTGCGTTACTGAACTAAAATAATACAGACAGACACATAATTACAAAATGATACACAGAAATAGACTGACAACAACCGACACTGAACGTTTATGAATAATGAAAAAATAATGAAAAAATAAATAATGAAAAAATAAATAATGAAAAAATAATGAAAAAATAAATAAGTAGCCATATCACTTCACACTATCGTATTGATAAAGGGAAGCTAATTAATATAGCTAGTGCCAATATATATATATGTATATATATATATATATATATATATATATAAATATATAAGAACAATTTTTATATATATATATATATATATGAATAAAATATCAGTAAGATTATAATTATTTACATTTAATTTAGATATATATGAATAATGTATATATTTATATTATATATATTTACATTTATATATATATATATATATATATATATATATATAGTATATATATATATATATATATATATATATATATATATATATATATATATATATATATATATATATATATATATATATATATATATATATATATATATATATACTACATGTATTTCTGTCAATATTTTATCGGCATACCCATGAACAGTCTTCACTGAAATAATGACTAACATATTCTGAAGATGACTGTTAACTTATATTTCTTTAACACATGATCATCGGTTATAGACATTCCTTGAGATAGTTACCACTGTCACTTTCCCTTAATTAACATAATCAGCATGATGATGTCTCCATAAAATAGTCATCATTCATTCTTGTGGGGCGAAGGACCATCGAACGCTGGGAAGGGACGACGACTCGGGACCTTCAATCCCGCTCCCCCTTCTTTATGGAGAAGTGGTGGTCCCCTTCATTTCGAAACCTCTTCACATCATTCCTCGGGCGACTTGTAATGCTACTGGGCAGTAAAATCCGAGACAGACGATTAAAAGTCGCTCCATCTGCGACTTTGCTTAATCGCCAAAACGTCGCTGTGGCTGCGGCAAGTTAGCATTCTTCCGAGAGGAGCCACAAAAGTGAAACAGGCGATGTAAAAATGTAATAAAGAGAGTTATAAGAAGGGAATAAAGATCGCTGAACCAGATACTCCATACTCCCTCCAACGCTTCGTCCGTTCCTCCTCCTCCTCCTCCTCCTCATCCCCCTCCCCCCTTCCTTCCTTCCTTGTATTCTTTCTTCTCAGAGAGAGAGAGAGAGAGAGAGAGAGAGAGAGATAATCCATTACTTAGGATAAATATTTGCTGCCAAGAAATATAGACCGAACTAATTAATGGTATGAGAAATCGAAACTATAAAGTAAGGGAAATGAAATGTTTGTAATTTTTTATTTCCCGAAACTGTAAATGTCAAAAATGTTAATTTTCATTCTGAAGACAAAAAATATATTGCCATACAGAATATTTTCACTAGTTTATCCCGCGTTATGTTGGCGATGGGAGTCTCTTCATGAATTCATGAGATTTGTTTTTATGGAAAAACGAGGCAAGCTTATGGCAATATTTCATATAAAAATTCAAATCAGAATAAATGAGCAGGGCGAAATGTCATTCAAAATAACACTGACGTTAAGATGTAACATTTTTT
>NC_089748.1:80731649-80771649 GCF_040412425.1 Macrobrachium rosenbergii
TCCAGAGAGGTTTCCAGCAGAAGAAAGGGGTGGCGCGCCTCGCGCGGTCTGGCATCTCCATTAAGAGAAGACGAGCGTATCCAAATATGGTTGTTTCATTACCCAGTTATGGAATTATGCATGCCCACTACGGCCTAACTGGCAATCATCACACCTAAGCTGAAAATAACACTGGGGCTTTTAAGGTATGGGAGGCACAGCTGACCTGCAGGGACTATGGAAGAGATTCCTAGGGGCTACTCGCAGGGGTAGCCGGTTCCTAGAGAGAGAGAGAGAGAGAGAGAGAGAGAGAGAGAGAGAGAGAGAGAGAGAGAGAGAAATGCTGTTCAAATTAGTTCTCGAAAATAAATTATTTGTACATTGTAACATAGTTTCTGTATTTCGAGAATCATGAAAAGAAGCACATCACTCATGGAGCAAAATTTTGAAGGGGAAATAGCGATTTAAATTGTTATTCAGTGAAATGAATACATCTCTGATGCAAGAGAAATCATACACAACGTTTCTCTGAGTTGCGAATGATGATGCAAGACTTTAGTAACGAACACGAAGAAATAAATCCAGATGTCATATCATACACATCCGAGTATCGACAGCTGACTATATTATAAGACGATTACCGACTAATTTGTGGAACAAATGGAACAAATGTTTGCAAGCAAGGAAATCAAGAGAAGATTCTTTATCATAAATTATGTACTTTCTATTTTACTAATTTTCTTTTACTGGTGTTTCGAATGAGATCAAGTATGCCTAATCTGAACAAAAATACAAAATGCGCCGAAGTTTCTTCGCCGCCTTCGAGTTTTCTGTACAGCGTATAATGCTGTATGAAACTCTCAGGTACGACCGGGCAGAGCTCAGTTGCTCCCCAGATGCGGTTAAGTGAAGGTGCGTCGGCGACGCCTCCGGAAAGCGCTGCCAGACGCACGAGCCATGGCTAACCTTAACCTTAAATAAAACAAAACCTACCGAGGCTAGAGGGCTGCAATTTGGTATTTTTGATGATTGGAGTGTGGATGATCAACATTGCAATTTGCAGCCCTCTAGCCTCAGTAGTTTTTAGGATCTGAGGGGGGGAAAGAAAAAGTGCGGACGGACAGATAAAGCCATCTCGGTATTTTCTTTTACAGAAAACTAAAAAGATCTATAGCTACTATTAGGAAATAGAGAGATATTTCGAACAAGAAAGTTTACGCAACATCCACACAGAATTCGATTTCGTGAGGCACCGTGAATCTGTGAGCGTGTGATCTGCAGGTGTTGTGATACGAACAAACAGCGACAAACATGATACCGTATGCACATACGTACATTAGTCGGATATAACTCTACTCTACTGGCTTTAGAGTTCTTCGCTGGAGGGGCGGATAGAGCTGTCGCATGGCACGCTGTTGGCCCAGCGTTCGACTCTCCTACCCGGCTAATGAAGAAGTAAAGGAGTTTATTTCTGGTGATAGAAATTCATTTCCCATCATAACGTGGTTCGGATCCCACAATAAGCTGTAGGTCCCGTTGCTAGGTAACCAGTAGGTTCTTAGCCACGTAAAATAAATCTAATCCTTCGGGCCAGCCCTAGGAGAGCTGTTAATCAGCTCAGTGGTCTGGTTAAACTAAGATATACTTTTTTTTTTCTACTGGCTTTATGAGAAGCCCAAAGAAAACTGCCGAAAAGGCTGAGGCGGACGACCGGGCCAGGAAGTCGGAACTCATAACTCGGGGCCTTTCGAAGGTGTTGGGAGCAGCAGCTATAAAACACGCGATTTACGAGGAGGCACTTCATTTTCATGATTTTAAATTACATTGAGCGTTATATACCAGATCCCAGGGACCATTTGTAACAAATTAAAGTTTATCTGATCTAAAATCAATTTAGGATTTCATGAATAAAATGTAATTGTTTTCACCCACTCATGTTTTAGTAGGTAATTATCGAGGTGATAATTTAGGGTCGAACAACACGAACACGCAGACGGCGCTGCGCTGCGTGAGAGAATGGAGGGTGGGGGTGGGTGGGGGGATCACCCCTTCATCGATTCATCAACGCTGGAACGGACGATTGATGATTTTCTTAGATGCCTTTTTATGGATTAGTAGCGTTTGCCTATTCTGAATCAAACAATCCAATTAGATATACATGTCAGTATATCACAAGATTTGTAAAAATGCCAATACAAGAAAATAAAGAGTAATTGATTACTCAGTTTTGAGGAAAGTGTTAAAGTTTCCGCTGAACCTTTCAAAATATGAAATGGCTATTTATCAAAATTATTTATAAGTTCATGGAAACGAGTGACACGCAGACATAGTTAGTGACTAAAGATGAATGTAAAACAAAATATAAAATGACTGTTATCGTAATTAAAAAAAAAAAGATAAATGAGGCTCAGTCGATCTGTAAAATTCTCTCAAGTTACATAATAAACTGAAGATTATAAAAACTGATTAATAATAAAACAACAGGGCGCTTTATTCATCTGTAGTTTTCGGAAGAGAGAGAGAGAGAGAGAGAGAGAGAGAGAGAGAGAGAGAGAGAGAGAGGACGGCTACGTTCAGGACATGAATATTCAAGAAGCCATAACTCACACAAAGTTACAAACTAAGTCATTAGATTTCACCTACAGACAGGTTCATTACGACGGGAAGAACTCCAGGTCATATATAGCATCTAAAGTACGTCGCTTTATTCTTATGGAAACAAAAGCACTAACACACAAACATGAACTCGCATAGCCTACACAACAAATGAGAGGGCAATGGCAATGGGCCAAGACTTCTCTCTCGACAGATAAACAATTATTCTGAATACCAGTTCAAATTATATAGTTACATACTGCAGAGGTAAGGTACCCAAAATTAATCGGTAAATTAATATAAGAATAGATTAATATATATGATCCTTGAAGCAGCAGGTTTCAGATTTCCTGTTTATTACAGAAATCATCGTTATCTTTTACATCGTCTACAAGGTATAACCAGTATGTCGATTGTACAGTACAGTAAATGGACACACTTCACCGCGCGAGATATATATTTCTTAAGTGGAATATGAATCATATGTGTTCATGCAATATTCGAGGTTTTGGTAAGTAAACCACTTAAATTAGTCTTATTTTCCTGTAAATTGCTTGACAGGATTTAGTAACACTTCTAGGACAAAAAGATCTTACCCCAAAGGGGCTCACGGTGTGACGTGAGATGCGAACAACAGCAGAGTCCAGGCTGGATTCGCTTATCAATTCCATCTGCAAGGCAGCCAGAGGGGAAGGGAAATCAAGCTCAGGTGCTAACCACTGCAACGCCCTGATGAGGACTTTTGCCTTAAGACTGACACTCAAGCCTAAGAGGTGACTCTTCCATTCTCAGACTGACTTCTAAATGGAGGGGTCACTTCGCTGCAACGTGTCAAATACATGCAAAAACCAAGAAATGCATAATGATGCGTTAATCCCCAGAAAGAAGCGTGCATAAGCTATGTACTTCCCATGCAAATCTCCAAGACGAATTCCACATTCTCTTAAGACCGAGACTGTATAATCCTCTGTGAAGCACCGCAAAAAACGGCCGCCTTTCCTCCCTCTTTGAGGCACCATTTCTTGATCTCCTCTGCCCAAATGAAGCCTCTGGCATACAAACATCAACGGCAGATATGAAGTGCATTACGTTAAAAAGATAAAAACAATTACACCCACGAGATTGATTCCAGATCTTTTTACTCGTAATGGCATAACAGGTGTATCTAGAAGATGTTTCTAAAATACACAAGCTAATTGGAAAAATATTGCTTATAGAAATATGTCTTGCGATAATATACACTAGAGAAACTTAAATCAAAGAAAACAAAGGGAACTGAACGCATGAAATGCTTGCTATTTATAGAATTAAGCAATGGATTTGGTTTAGATCTGTTTTAGCATCAAGGGAACTATTACGTTTTCCCGCTTTATAAATAAATAAATATATATATATATATATATATATATATATAAATATATATACATGTATATATACATAGCTGTCTATCTATCTAGCTTCTATCTATCTATCTATCTATCTATACAATGCTGTTTTTATTGTTACTTCATCAAACAGAGAGAGAGAGAGAGAGAGAGAGAGAGAGAGAGAGAGAGAGAGAGAGAGAGAGATAGAGACTAATATCTGCTCCCAAGAACGTAGTTTACTCAGTTTCTCCCTTATTAAAAAACTTGAGGACATTTTTTTCAGGTAATCTTTAGACATTGATGACCTGTAAGCCTATACTACTTTGCAGAAAACTAAATAAATAGTTATGGCAGTTTTTAGTTAGTATAATTCTGTTCTAATGAACTGCACAAGCGAATGACCTGGGAATGTTAATTTTGAAAATAGAAAATATGAAAATCTTGATATCGAGTCGAGAATACAAAACCTATGTTGATTTTTTATTCTTATAAGTCCGCTTTCAATGCAATTTGTGCAACGTTGTATTTTGGAATATATGTCTCTGATGTAACTTGAATTTACAATCTTCAAAGAAGCCTTTTGCATTTTTCACTCATTAGAACGAAATTGAACTGAAAATCGAATAATTATTCAATAAAGTAGTATAAAATAAAGGGAAACACAACGCGCAAATGAATATTGCTGGCACATCTCATGGCAAGGAGATGTAGAAAAAACTTCGAATCCTTTTGATTTTGGCGTCACCCATCTAAACCTGAAACAAATTTCTGTTATATCAGTTACAATTATCTTACTTACTCTATGGTCTGCTACCGGATGACGCCGAGTGTGAGGTTCACACTTGCGAAGCTGCTAACTAGACAGGTAACTTATAGTTGTGGAAAGAACAGTTATATGTATACCTGTGTCAATGTATTTGTTTTCTTGTTCGCCGATATGTGGAAATAGAGCACTCAAATAATAGAAATATTTCTTCTGCACTTTCCCCTGAAGGTTTCACAAGCGGTGAGATTATTAGGCCTACGTATACGATCATTACTGTCATTCATAACAACGGAAACTGGCAAGGAACTGGTTTGCCACCTCCCTCTTCCCCAAAAGTGGGTGGAACTGTTCCACTCGTCGTCCTACGGGCAATTCACTCTCAGACAGTACTGGATTATTTCTCAACGCATGAAATCCGTCAGAATAGTGTGTTGCAGATTATAACTAATGTTGTAGTGTTCTACTGCCCAGCTCCATTTTCTACCAGATGCTCTGCTCTGTTAGATAATGAGAAGGAATAAATATCTTCTCCATTGGTGAGATCTACGTCTGTTGAAGGATACATCAACGGCAGCAGCAACACTTTAGGAGTATGGAGGTCAATGGCATCACATTTTTCTTTCCTACGATATATTGTATATTCATTACAATTAGTATATAGTTATAATGCACAGCATCATTAAATATAAGGTTATTTAATGACTGAATAAACTGATATTAGTAAAGGGAATGGGATACGTCGCTGGTGTTGAGCATATACACCTTCAAAGATTTATTTGTTTTCACAAACAAAATAAATCACATTTTACATATATATGTATATATAAATATATAAATATATATATATATATATAATATATATATATATATATATATATATATATATATATATATATATATATACATATATATATATATATATATATATATATATATATATATATATATATATATATATATATATATATATATAGTAATGTATAGGCTAACAGTAATAGAACAGCATAGATTTACCGAGATAAATTACACCCTCGTTAGGAAAACGTTATGGATGCAGCTACCCCGCCCCCGAAAAATGATCGCAGAATATGCAAATAAACGAAGTAATTCAACAGCCTCGCAAACACGTGCAAGAATGCACGCAAACACGTGTGAGTGTTAAATGAATAACGATTATTCACCACTCATTCAGCGAGGAGGGGAGGGGACCGCGCCACTAGATGGCATTATACTCAGCCGTGTTAAGTGGACGATGGTATCCGTAAGTGGATAATTACTGGTGGATGAAGATGGATTCAACTCCCACGGGAATCTATCGACATCCGGGGATATTTCGCCGTCGTCGAAATGGACAGCAAACACGGTAAGTGGAGGTGGCGCGGCTTAGGGAAATGTATTTCCGTTAACACTTTTACGGATTTCTTTGGTCATAGGCTTTACTTTTTCTCCATCGGATCGAATCTCAAACTTTTATATATATATATATATATATATATATATATATATATATATATATATATATATATATATATATATATATATATATATATATATATATATATTATTGTTTTCATAAAAATATTTATTTATTCCTGTGGTACAAAGACTCACAAAGGCTTAACTTGTTTCCAGACGCCTCTGAGTAACCGAGGAATGAATATAACATCTTCAATATTAAACTAAAGGCATAATCTGACCAAAATGAAAAGCCTCTGAATAAAGACAGCTAATGCGTGAAGAGGATTCCCGACCCCTACAAAACAGAGACTGCAACCGACAGAAACGCGTCTTTTCGAGATGGCAGGTGGTTGCCTATCGCGAGTTTGATGCGAATTCGGTTATGGGATTATTGACTTTATGTACAGTTTAATTTCTGCTATGTATAAATCTGTGTTACTTCCATAACGATAAAAAAATGCGAAACTCATTGTTAGTAAGCAACGCTTCTTCGCTGATGGAAAACCAACTACACGCACTTGCATAATTTTGATATGAAAGAAACAGAAGACTAATCATATCCGTAGACTCTCGAGTTTGCAACTGATACTCATTACCTGCTGCGAACTGAAGTCTCGCACGTACAGTGCGGTGGATGTCATTGTAGGTATTATGCCCTTCTCCATCGAGGTCATGTTTTGGGTGAAAACTAACGAACGGACTTTGTCGGTGCTTGGTGAAAGCATTTATTGGATGACCCATTCCAGACGATAACGTTGCGGAAGGCATCGTTTTATTTTTCACCACAGAAGCAACGCCGACTTTCCATTAGTATCCGGCAAGAGTTTATCAACTGGAGCGAGTTAACCAGTGATTGTATTCCCGTTTTATCAAAATTGGTTTTTCAGCTCTCAAGATATTAGAATATGTTCTTTACTGAATATTTTTTATATAGTTATTCATATAAAACATATAATCTAATAAAGGAAAGTAAAAAATTTTGAATTCTGCGGAATTTGAGGGTCTTCAAAACAAGGGAGTTATCATACAATATTTTTAGAGAGCTATAACAGACTTTACAATATAACCGAAACAAATTCGCAACCTCTAGACCACAAGAAGAAGAAGAAGAAGATGAAGAAGAAGAAGAAGAAGAAGGCAATATAGAGATGGTATACATTTTAAAAGAGCA
Organism: Macrobrachium rosenbergii; assembly: GCF_040412425.1. Lineage (NCBI taxonomy): Eukaryota > Metazoa > Arthropoda > Malacostraca > Decapoda > Palaemonidae > Macrobrachium > Macrobrachium rosenbergii. The sequence continues at coordinate 80,738,986 of NC_089748.1, forward strand.
ACAATCACTCACATCTATTGTTTTTTATTCTTTCTCTCTGTTTTAGCTGCAACCGACAACAATCGACTAACAAATAGGTAACTAATTTATTGCTTGGGTCAACAGAAGCATCCTGATTTTAGGGAACGCACCCATTCGTCCCTCCTCGTCCGATTCGAGCTGTGAACGCACGTCCTCCAGTTCTGAGCTAAACTCTGCCACCAAGCCTTGAGGCCACACAAAGAGAGAGAGAGAGAGAGAGAGAGAGAGAGAGAGAGAGAGAGAGAGAGAGAGAGTTAGGATATGGATAACAGATTTTCTGCAAATTAAATATGACCTAAAATCAGTAAAAAGCGCGAGAGAGAGAGAGAGAGAGAGAGAGAGAGAGAGAGAGAGAGAGAGAGAGAGAGAGAGAGAGAGAGAGAGAGAGAGAGAGAGATGATTACATAGTATAAAAAGTTTAAGCAGGTGATGAATGAGGTACAGAGAGAGAGAGAGAGAGAGAGAGAGAGAGAGAGAGAGAGAGACATCTAATCACCCACCCTCCGACAAAATTGATCGATCGAACTCAAATCTGTGTCGTATCGGGCTCATCACCAAATTGGAAATGGGTGGTGTGTCTTTAATTTGATTCGCCGCCTTTCGAACCCTACAACAGACTTACATCAGTAACTCTGACAGTGCATTCGGCTCGCTTTTTTCTTTTCTCTCTCTATTTTTGCGTCCGTGTGCTCTATTGTTCATATTGACTCAGTTGGAACTTTTTTTATTATCTGTCTATTACATTTATCCATTTCGTCTCTGTTTATCTCTCTGTTCTCAAGTTTTCTTCCTGAATTCTTTATGGCATAAATGATCATATTCTCTCTCTCTCTCTCTCTCTCCCCTAGCCTATACATACAATTACTCCTTGCCATCCCCCTTGGCTGACTTTGCCTAAATGAACTCGTTAACATAGACGAAGCCCACTCGATGGACGTCAGCTCATTAAGTAAACTTGTGGCACTGGACACATTGTATAACACCTTCCGCATAATGGTTTATTGACACAGTTAGCGAGGACAATGAGGGACTGGTCTCTTTCCATTTCATTAACTGCAAGAGGACTCGCCTCTCTATCCCCAGGCACTCGTAATTGGACAATTTATGTGGAGGACTTTTTATCTTGCAGGGGACACAAGGGAAAGACTAAACAGCCCCTTGACAGGGAATGCTGCTTTCGACTGTATGGTACTTGTACTAGTCGACAAGTTTATTTACATCCGTACAAATAGAATATCAGATATGCAGATAACGAATTTTTAACGTGAACGCATCTTGCTCTTTCCTTGCACTATTTCCGAAATACTTTCCTCTAAAGCTCTAAGCATGACGAATGACAAAGGTGTGTCAGACTCCAAGGAAGTTATTGGTCTGCCATTGGTCTGTCACATTTGATTACTGTAATGAGGAAAACATAGCCTGCTTTCCACTTGCTGCATCCTTTGAATACGCTCCGCACTTCTTGCAGATGTTCTTGTTCTTCTTTAAGGCAATGTGCGCACTTTGCTTCAGTAAGAGATAAATATGAATGACAAAACGAGTGTAATATCTCATACTGCGCTGATTGAAATAATTTTCTAAAATATTTACTACTCCTTCTTTATATCACGCTGAGCAATAAGTACAATGGAGATAAAGTCAATTCAAGCATTTCAATTACCAAACCGCAATAAGTAATACTTGTAATGAAAACTAACGGTATGCTTTCAAAGATACTGAAGTTTTAAAATAAAGGAAATGTATATGACATAATCTCATTCTAGGATATTCTATGATTACCGTATGAAATATTACTTACAAGAGTTCTGTTGATTTGTACAACGGTTTTGTAGTCAAACTTTTTGTGCGAGATCACTGGCATGCTCTGTTAAATTATTGCCTTGAATAAAGTCCTAATGAGTCCTCAACAGGGGGCTTAATTTCGAATCGGATTACAGCTAAAGGGGGATGTATAAAGTCATCCTTTAGATAGGGTTGGTTCCTTTCGGGCCTCTAAGATGAGGGTGCTAAACCCACGCTTGAAATCCACCACACTCCACGGAGTACCAGCGTTCTCAGTTTACTGCTTGGGTCAATGGTTGCTTGACCACCCACCTAAATGTAAATATAAATATAAATATAAATATAAATATATATATATATATATATATATATATATATATATATATATATATATATATATATATATATATATATATATGAAAAACAGATTCGAATATATATGCATACTTGTGCCTATGCATATGATTTATAGCTTACATACATGAATATTTTACGAATCTTGTGGCCAGCCTGACCCAAAATTAAAAACGAGAGTCGTTTGTGTACTATTCAGACAGGGACGCAGAACATCATGTCTTATGAGAAGGAGCAATAATAAGGTACAAGGACACACTTGATAACGTAATGGAAATATGCAGAAGGCCGAGAGCCGAAGGCTTAGAGGACAGAATCAACATTTATGGTCCTGATTCCGATTATCTGATGAGGATGGCGGTTAAGGAACGAGGAGGAAAGGTCATCATGCTGAGTTTGATTAAGAGCTTCGTGTAATTATCCAATTATCTTGGCATATGAGAGAGAGAGAGAGAGAGAGAGAGAGAGAGAGAGAGAGAGAGAGAGAGATTGCGATGATTAGCCTTTCCACTGATGAACGTTATGACAATACATGTACATTGCACGCATATAAGTAATTTAAAATGATGCATTTGAAATGAGTGAATTTTTTAGAAATAACGTGAAAAATTTTCCGGTCAAAATGGACTATTGGTTATGTGGTCCGGCAATATAAATAATATATAGTAATTTTTACTATAACGTACTATATATTGTTTACATCGCCGGACCACAAAACCAGTAGTTTGGGGAATTTCTGTTTCAGCCAAAGAGAGGACCACGGAAATGAGAGAGGATGCATTAGAGGGAAAATTCGCGAATAGCCGTCATCGATCAGATGTGTGAGAAAACTACTACCCATCTGATTAACCCGTTAAAAGAGAGATTCATTATGGATACTGACGATTAGTCCACAACAAGTGATCATTTGGTATCACAGAGTATATTCACTGAAAGTACAACTATGTGGAAATATCTGGTTCTCGTTTCCCTTTTCCGTCGTGGTAATTTGGATACAAGGTTGTCATATAGCATTTTGCTTTGCTTCTTAAACATGAGTTATATTAAAAATAATCATTAAAGGCCTCTACAGTTTGATTTTATGGATGCTGCGGTAGCCTACTTATTCGCAGCCGATATATATTGACGCTGATTGTGACCTGCGGAAGCTGATGCTCAGCTGCCACTACTAGTCCTCACGATGCCGGCTGCGGGTGCTAATGTAAAAGTTACTACCATATTTCCTTTTCTCTTGTTGTACTTAGCGATCTCCGATTCTTACTCATTAGGGCAAGAGGCACTAAGCTATCACACCGAAGTCAGAATTATTAACAGGCTCACGTAGCACTCAGCTTACATTTGGGAAGAAACTGAAACTTTTTTCGAAACTTTTTTTGCATGTGAGGTACTCGGAAAACTCCGGATTTGGTCAACGGCTTAATCTGTCAGTCTAAAAACTAATCTAATCGGGCGAATTCTACACTATCTACTTCAAAGGGGTGGGACTCAAAAACGGCGCTAACAAGTAAACTTGCAAGTGGATGTGTCAATCTCAGAGCTATCAAAAATAATCAGTCAAGAGAAAGAAGACGGCTAGTTGCTGTCTGTACGCTGGGAAAGATGAAGCTCGAACGTTAACGAAAATTCTTGTGACTGAAGGCCAATGGGATGGTAACTGAGTGGCCATATATAGCCCAGACCAGAGGAAAGCAAAGGTAAAAAAAAATGTGGTCTAACTCCTAATGACAAAATGTATTAAATTTTTACGAGTGGTTGTTAGAAGAGTCAAAGATAACAGCAGTAATATCATAATTCTGTGAAATAAGTAGCTTTTTGGACGTAAAATAAAATAAGGAAAAATTGCCAAAGGATTGTTCTAAAACAAGCGCTTACGTAGGTTTTTTTTATTTTACTTTTAAGCACAAATTATAAGGGGAAACCAGTTGCGCAAAACTGAGTTTATTTTGTAATGCAAATCTATTGTACAGATATTGTGAGTAATATAATTTAATACGGGCAGTGGTATGATTATCAGTCAACTGATATAACTGATATATATATATATATATATATATATATATATACATATATATATACATATATATATATATATATATATATATATATATATATATATATATATATATTATATATATTTATATATATTTATATGTGTGTGTCTGCGTGTGTAAATCTTTCTGTTGCACAAACCGAGAATATGTCAATAGCTATTTTGAATCTTTAGTTTTGAGATACATAAAAAGATATCAGGAAGTGTCCCGATGTAAACTACTCCCTTAACAAAGATGGAAAAATGTTCTTCAGTATTTTGCATTTTACAGAACTGAGAGCCAGTTATATTTCATTCCGTTCTGAGACCTCTTTCCTAATTAAGGGGTTTATAATACGTATACCTTACTTACTAGACTCTGGAATAAAGTCCTGGAAATCCTCGCAGACCGCGTTCTTAAAACACGGAACAAAAATGAAAAAGTGAGCAACAGCACCAGATCAAAAGGCGCAAATTTCTAAGTTCCACTGGCAACGTACGCGACCGAAATAAATTTCTGAGTGGAGCGCGAATTTACTGCACACTGGCATCAAAAACAAAACGGCACAAAATAGAAACGCTATTGACGGTTTGCATAGAAAAAAAAAATGATTATCTTTCGGGATTTGCTGTGGAATTGATAGAAGGAAACGTTGTGGGATTTTTTTTACCATGAGGCTTTGGTTCAACTCGAAGGCATAGGTATATATATATGTATGTATATATATATATATATATATATATATATATATATATATATATATATATATATATATATATATATATATATATATATATATACCATACACACCCGCAGTACAGAACGAAATTATCGGCACCCAGATCAGGAGAATGAACGGTGCTTGTGCGATGGAAAATAACCAACACTTGGCGACGCCAGCATCTTTTCCCTTTGGTATATTTGCTGTCGAATGCGACATAATTGTTTTCATGACAGGCTTAAGCCCTTTATACTCTTTAATTTGTTAAAATTTTGTCGGAAATGACTTTCGAAATCCCGGCCGTCAAAATGTGACACAACAGACCTCGGTCCTGGCTGCGGCCTGGTATACCTTTTAGTATATTTGTCGTCACACGAGCTTATACTTAAAAAAAAAATTCTTGAAATAGGTGGAGCCAAATGTGGCATAAATGTCGTCACGTAGACGAAGGACATATGCAATCATTACATAATCGACTCGCAAAGTCAGTTCAATTTAGGAAGAGAGTATCTTTCTAAAGTTTTTCTAAAATGAACTTTTTTTTATAATAGCTGATGAAAAATTAGCCTAGAACTTTCTTAACACGTATAACTTGGGCTTGCTGATGCATTTTGATTATCTTCCTATTTCCATAAACTTCCGTAGCATTGTCTAAGCACCTTTACTTTATAAACCATTAAATGTGATATTTCAAATGCTCGTCATGTATGGAAAATACTACGCGTGTAGACATAAACTTGCAGGCTACAATTCCATGATTTGATTGTGAGTTGGATAAACTGTACAATATTCTCTCTCTTTCTCTCTCTCCAGGCACATGCACGTGCAAAAATACAAACACACACACACACATATATATATATATATATATATATATATATATATAATATACATATATATATATATATACACATACACATATATATATATATATATATATATATATATATATATATATATATATATATATATATATATATATATATATACAATATATAATAAAATGACTGGATTGATTCCGCCGACTTTTCATCGGCTGCGTGGAACCGGACAAGCTTTATATTTTGCATGTCTATGGTTAAAACAAAATTCAAATGTTCTGATCGGTCTTAAGTCAAGGTCACTCTCAAGATCTGAAATCCTTTCATCGTTTCTGCTGGAGTGGTGTGTAAACATATGGTTTTTATTTCCATTCTTGTGCAGAGGAATGATTTAGTGAAATAAGCGGTACTTTGGAGCCTTTTTGGCCTTGTATGGCAAACCATTAACGTTCAAGCACTGAGGTTGTCAAGGTCATTAAAAATCAAATGCTGGAGAAGTAGGCCTATACAAACTAGACGACTTAGAATTGTAAATTCGTCGGTGCTTACTAGCCTATTAAGAGAGATCCTGCTAAGCTGACTTTATTTGCTATCGATAACCCTTACAACACGTCTGATGAAGGCAATCCACTCATTAGTTTGTTGAACAGGGGCGTAAAGGCCTTCCCCTTTCTTTCATCTTTTGTAATGTACAGTAGGGTGAGCGGCAGTGCAGTGACAAATGTGGCGCTTTGGAACTCTCATTTATCGGCTAAGATGCTACTGTTATCAATTCCTAGCAGCACAGTTTGATGCTGTGAAGCACTTCGTTTTCAAGGTCCGAAGAAGAAAAGATATATATATATATATATATATATATATATATATATATATATATATATATATATATATATATATATATTGTATATTATGTAAGTACATATATATATATTTTATATATATATAAATGTATAATATATATATATATGTATGTATATATATATATATATATATATATATATATATATATACATATATATATGTATATATATACATATATATATATGTATATATATATATATATATATATATATATATATATATATATATATATATGTATATATATTTATAGCCATCTAGTCACTCATTCAAATTTTTAAATGTTTTGAGGAGTGATTCTTATTTACATGATATAAAGGGAAACATTTAAACATCATAACGCACTGTAGAGATCCATAATCCTCCCCAGACAATGCCGCGTATGATTTAACGTTCTGCTAGTTCACTTTAATTCATTTATGCCGGCTTTCGCTGTTATGAATATCAATTTATGAAACTGCACATATACATACACACACATATACATTTATATACATAATTTTATGACATGATTATATACTGGATACACTATACAACATTCTCCTCCCCCACCCCATGCACATGTGAGCCCAAACACACACATGATATGTATATGTATACAGATAGATAGATAGATAGATAGATAGATAGATAGATTAGAAATTGAATACGTCACCGGTACAATAACAGCGTAAGTTACAAGCTCTCCCGCAAAGCGAGCATCAGACAACGGCATACAGTTTTATCAACAGACGTCATAAATTCAAAACTGTAACGGACTCTGCCGGGAAATCATCAAAATTCCCTCGCTATATCCATACCCGCAGGGGAAAAAACGGACGAGTCTAGGGTGAAGTTCCTGGATGGTATCATCCAGCAGTAAAAAAAAAAAAAATCTAACAATTATATCACTCTGATAATACTAACGATCGGAGAGCATCAGCTTTAGGGAACTAATTTTGTGGCAGGGAAGTTGGTGGGGGGAGAATGTGGGGGAAAGTTGTTATCGTTGGGGGAAACTTTAGCGCCGACGAAATGATGGTTTGGACTAACTTATTATTGAGAAGAGGTGTTTGTGGCGGTGCGAGAGAGAGAGAGAGAGAGAGAGAGAGAGAGAGAGAGAGAGAGAGAGAGAGAGAGAGAGAGAAAGTCAATCGAAACGTTCACAATGTCTTGCGATGCATTATTTTGGTCGTCAGACATGTGAGACTATCGCTGTTATTGACGGTGTGGATAACAAATTGATAGCAGCAAACGAGAAATGACACTCAGCAATAGACAGTGCTTTATATTTCACGGAATTTCAAATAAAGATAACGATTAATAGCTAGCGCTTTAGTTGTGTGTGGCATTTCAGAATGTAAACCAATGAAAAACCTTTTCTAAAAAAAGTCGTCATAGAATCTTAGAGGAAAGTAATAGATTACATTCTTCCTATAATTAATTTGAACCAATATCAGATACAAGAATATGAAGACAATCAGACAGAATCACAGCTTTTCAAGATGGCAGTTTAATCAGTGATATCATGATGTGTGCAGCAAACAGTCTGTACAAAGAAAAGGGTATCGAAATTATTAGAGACAAATAGGGATATGATTATTCTTTCTTTTCCTGCTTTCTATTATAACATCAGCGCTGACATGTTAAAAACAGATTTGTCGTTTCTTGAAGATTAAGTGTTCCTCAGTGTATGCACCCTTCTTTTTCTTCTAAGAACGCTGGAAATCGCCTAAATCTACCCACCACCTCTGACGAGTGGCGGGGCAAGAGAGCGGGAAGCCTCTTGCCCTGGAAGAGATGTAATCGCCTGTAATAACAACGCCGGTAGCGACCTTATTGACACTTATGATAGGCTGCCTTGTGCCTCGCACCATACAGCATCAATCAGCACTGCTCCAGCTCTGATATAGTTATTATGTGCTGATATATGGCGGTGCCTCTATAATTTGCTGCTGCCCCTGTGTGTTTATAGACATAACCCTCCATATATATATGGCACAGACATTCCAGCTTTGATTTAAAAGAGGTGCGTATGGATGTTCGGCCTCTATCATCAATTGTTGTAATCAAGTGACTTATAGTGCGTTTATGTATGAACACAGGTGGATGGGATCGCGGGCATGATTTAGGTGGGAAATGGGGCTTTTGGTTCTGGGGAACTCTCGCCCGCAGACCATAACGTTTACCGTGACCGCCGCGTCTGCTGAGAGCAATGTCTGCCGTCTCTTTCGTGACAGTGACGCAGAGATTTAACTCAAAAGCGTCATCAGAAGAATTCAAGAGTAAAGCTGAGTTGATTTAGAACTGATAGTAAATTATTAAAAGTATCACGAGTCTAGCTTAAAAAGTGACATTAACTATCAAACAAGAAATAATTTAGTAGTCAAAAAGTCCTGTTCGTTGAATTTAGAAATGACATCATGAAAGTTTATGGTCATTCAGTCACTGGCAGAGAGATGGAAAAGAAATAAAAAAGAATAATGACTGAAAGATCACCGGAACTTGAGGAAATGAGAGAAGGAAATAAGGTAATACCATTTGAGAAAATGGCTTAAAAAAAAAAAAGAGATCAGATATACTGTACATACAGTTAGTGATCTGTCGCCACAGCCCTAGATCCGGATCGATCCATATTTTGATCGGTCATATTGTTGATGGAAGGAGTCCTCAATGTCCAGTTAAAGGAGAAATGGTTCTTGTATTAAGTCCTTTGGTGCTTTTGTTTTCAGAAAAACAGATTAATTTTCTTTACATATTCAACTCATTACGATACTGGTGAAAATGGTTACTAAAGTATGAAAACAGTCAAATCCATGAAACCACTTCACACATTATCGACCGGGATTTGTAAAGAGGACATTTTGGCGGAAACCGAGCAATCCAAATAACAAGAGAGAAGGTGCAACCAGGACTTTGTGTTTATGAGAGTGAACTCCTCCATTTAGGTGGCAAGGAACAATGCCAAGCCCTTGTCGGGATTCTCTGCCACCCGACAATAACGGAGAAAGCCTTCTTCAGCGAATGAACTCCAGTTGCATATTGCTTTCGTCATTTGCTCAATTTTTTCATTTTTCATTGCTAAATATATATAAGCTACCGCTGCTATAATTCATACTAAGTTACTATGATTACTACTACTCATGGCACTACATCAGCTAATAATAATAATAATAATATTAATAATAATAATTCGCCGACTCTCCATGGCTGACCGCTTTCTCATCGCGTTACCCCGATCTCAAATATTTGTTTGCCGCTATCTTGTCATTTCAATGACGTTTCGGACATTTTAACGCTACAGTATTTTTACCCTCTGCGACGCTGTTACCACCTCTTAGCGTAATTTCAAGGGATCCCAAAACCATTAGTTTCATTAAGGAAAAAAAGAAAAATTACCAAAAATTCTTTGTCCGTTTCTGAGAGTCAGACTACGTGCAGATGGCAGAGGTAGATGGTCGTCGGATACGTAAGCAAGCGCAATTAGCAGGCTTAAAAGCAATAAATTTTATATAAACGAAGCAGTTGCGATAGTTAGAGAAATAAGGTGAAAAGCAAATTCAATGCAATGAGCAACACTGGGTCTAATTAGTACTTGGACGGTTGACCACCAAGAAATATCCAGATGTTACTGGGACATAAAGCTCTTGAGCATTATCGTAATTTATTTCTTTAGGTCCTGTTATATAAAGAAGAGTAGTAAATTCTAAATTTCCAATTTCAAGACCTTATGCCAGTCATAAATTAACCTCAGAACCCACCCAGGAGTAAAGCTATAACTGGAAGTCAAATGAACATGAAATTCACGGAATTTTATACAACTAAGTATTATTTATTCATTCGGACACTTCTTCAACTGTGGATACTGAAAGATAGCAGAAACGGGAAGATTATGCAAAGGTACCATATAATATAAAATAAACTGAATTACCAAGCTAAACATTCCCATGTCCTTTGCCTTATTTAGAATGTTACTACTTCCACTTCATCCTAAAGAACAAGAAATTTGGAATCTTGCACTTTGTTTCGCATATCTATGATGAAAGAAGAGCCTTAAAAGAGAAGTTTTTATCTAAAGGCCAACGGGACTCGAAGAGGATTTAAATTAAATCAAATGTGCGGAAATACCCGCCGGATAACGTAGCTAGATCGAACAGAAGCTGTCACCGAACCCTGAAATTTGCGACTTGCTACACACACTGCATTTGCTTTTCACCTTATTTCTCTAACTATCGCAATTGCTTCGTTTACACAAAATTTAGTACTTTTTTACACCTGCTCGTTGCTGTTGCTCATGTGTTCGACCATCTGCCTCTGACATTTGCACGTGGTCTGACTCCCGGAAATGGACAAAGCCAAATTTTGTGGGATTTATTTATTTATTTATTTTTTTTAATGAAACCAAGGTTTCGGTATCTCTTGAAAATACGCCAAGAGATTCTCAACAGCGTCGCAGATCATAAAAACGCTGTATAGTAAAATGTTCGAAACGTCATTGAAATGACATGAGGCAGCAAACAAATATTTGGGATCGGGACACCGATGAGAAAACTGTTAGCCATAGAAAGTTTGCGAATTAATCTCATTATTATTATTGAAAATAATTACAGTACCATGGGTAGTAACACTTAAAGTAATTTAGTATGAATTCTAGCGGCTGCAGTTCATATATATTTAGCAACGAAGAATGGAAAAAGTGCGCAAATTACGGATGCAACATGCAACTGGAGTTCATTCGCTGAAGAAGGCTGTCACGGAACAGTCTCCGTTATTGTCGGGTGGCGAAGAATCCCGACAAGGGCTTGGCATTGTTCCTTTTCACCTAAATGGAGGAGTTCGCCGCCCCCACCCCCAACCCCCTCTCCCATCCATTATAAGGAGTCCTGGCCCAACCCTCTCTCTGGTTATTCAAATAGTTTCGGTTTCCTTCGATAATTCATAATTATGAATCGCGGTCGATGAACAGAAAACAGCCTCCCTTTATCCCTTTCATATCACTTTTTCATCGGGTTTATAATACATGAACGCGTCATCACTAGGATTTTCTGTACTTCTCACGGATTATCTTAATCCATAAGAAACCATTTAAACTCAAATCAAAATGAGTTGAAGTTGTAATGTAACATTAATCTGTTTATCTGGAAACGAGAGCATTAAAGGATTGGAAACAACAGGCATTTTTTCGTTAGTTGGATAGTGAGGACTCCTTCCATCAAAAAATGTTGATCAAATGAATACAGATCGATCCGGATCTAGGGCTGCGTTGGAAGATACCTTTACTCTATCTATATATAACTTTTTTTTTCCTAGAGTCAATTTCTGAATGAGTGAGTATGGCCTTGTTTCCTTTTCTCGTTTCCTCAAGTTCCGGTAATCTTGCAGTCTTTGTTTTTCATTTCTTTTCCTTCTTTCTTTCAGTCATATTAATTAGTTTATAGATTATGCTGTTGATATTTTTGTTCCAAATAAAAGGCTTCTGTCTTTAAATTTCATTGCCCGTTACACAGTAAGAAACCTAACAACTAGTAATGGAAAAACGAGAAATTATCGTTACAAATGCACGTCTATTAACTAACAAAAATTAAAGTTATTTTGTCGAGATAACACTCGAAAATTTTATCGATAGATTCTGATTTGTCTCTATTTATTTTCTTCACTCAGCGCTCTTCTCTGATTAGCTGCTATTGTTATGTTCTCTGCTTCAAAATCTTCTTTCAGATCACTTATTTTCTATCTCCTCCTCCTCCTCCTCCTCTTCCTTTTTGCCATTTACGGTTTATTTGATAATAACACACCTTGGAAATCACCTGTCACCTTCGGGATCATCGAAGAACAATGGGTGATAGAAAACTGGGCGTTAGGACGGGAAAGAGGCTTACAATGCCTTGTCCGTGTCTCATATTGCTAAGCATCTATCTCTACAGGCTGCGAGCTGCGATGAACGTAAAGATGCGGAGCTGAACGTTATTCTACAAATCCTAAGAAGGAAGCTTATTCTGAATCGCCATCATCAGCCTCCATCAGGGTTGACATCGATGCACCGAGATCACTTCTTTACTTACTCAAGGCTGCAAGTATTCAAGAAGGCTACGATCCTTGAGTACAAAAAGTAGTGGAGACGTGGAGAAGTCAGTCGTATTCTTTGAATTAAATGAGCTAACAATTTAAACATTGCTTCCATTTTATTTCTTGGATGAAAGCCCAGTCTTTCCCAATCCCCGTTTCTTGGATGTAAATTTTGAGTTTCCAAGCACGTTCACAATTTCATGAAATTATGCACTGTAGTATGAATGGCCAAATGGTTATCTTATTTAGCTGTCATCCTTTGTCATGGATCTGTTGCAAAAATTCGTTTCAAGCCTCTCCGTTTTGTGTGGTTTCATTTCTTAATATGCCTCATTTATTAGTGATCATATGACGACTCCTGATTTGTTAGCAACTGAAATTCTCAGCGGATTTTTACAAATTGTCGAGTGTCTCCTTAAAGTTCCCTTGTATGCCAAACAAGGATTAAGCCTAACGACCTGACTGCATAATGGAAATTTAGAAGGTTCTTTGTAATCGGATATACGGGAAAATGTCCTGATACATCATTTGTTGTTGTAGTTTACGTGTTCATACGGCATGCATGGTACGTACCGTCTCATTCATTCTTGTGAAGGGTTATACTTCACTGGCTATTGCGTTAAGAACATATCTGCTCTTAAGTAATGGCTATTTTACGATTAAAGTCACTTTCATAATTCTTAGTACTTCTATTTCTGGCTCATCTTTGTGGTACGCTTTGATACTGTGTGTAGGGTGGGCTTGACATGTCACTGCCAACGAAAATTCTTATTCCGACGTTTCCGAATATTTGCATTGTACATTTTCATGACTAAACAGTTGATTCAGAACACCGTTTTTCGGCGATGGTTAGGAAATGTTCTAACTTTATTACTAAAAATTTATTTTTTTTATTTTGCTCACTATCGCTCGGTTGCTCAGAACGTCCTCGGGATCAACGGTAACACATCGAGAAGACAGTGAGCAGTTCGTAGAGAAAATACTTTATTTCTTAAAAGAAGTTTATAAACGCTTAGCTTATTATATCGTCTACTTTCAGAGGGAGAAAGCTGGTCTAGTATTTTTTTCTAAGCCGCTCTCTTGGAAAATAGTCAGATTATTGCTGATTGTTATCATTAACCTCTAGGTTCCATTTTACACCACGTCACACTTAGTGAAGTACAGCATAACGCAAATCTAGTTCTAAAAAGTGACGCCATCGGACTTCAAATAAAGCCCAACCAGTCAGTCGAGTGTGGAGGAAAAAGTAAATTTGATCAAATTTGATATCGAGTCCGTTGACGAAATCACGCTGTGTTTTGGTCTCATAGGAAGCTGCTTGCTATTATTTTTTTTTTTTGCGGGAGGGAGAATGAGGGTCAGGAGGATAGGCTATTTAGTGGTTTACATAGGGTACACAGTCACACACATACACAATAAAAGCGTAAAAGAAATATATATCAAGAAACCACACCCCTATGACAAAAAATTCCAGCAGAATAAAAAAGTAAGGGCTTCCTTGCTTAAAGAGGGAATGTACTGGGAATCAGAGAAAACGAAAGCAGGTAGGAAATGCTGCTTACATTCATCTAATATATCAGAAATTTTAACCCTTATTCATGCTGCAGCATTTTTCATATACATCTCAACTGCAGACAGGACATATTACAGTCGTTTTTTATAGACATTTCCATTATCATTCTGAAAATTTCTTTTGAAACTGTAACATATCAAATAATATTCATCGATTTTCATTCTTTTAGCAATCCTCAGTGAAATTTCTACGGTAAAATCTTTTGGCAGGGAACACTTTTTTCGATCCGATCCCAAACCATTTAGCAAATACAACTTTGAAGTATATCTGGAAAAATCCTGCGGAAGCGGGAAATTAACTGATCCATTTTATCTTCATGCGATCTGTCAGTCTACAATTCTGGTATTGGAAAAACTTAATTGTTTTCAAATACGTCATTATTAGCGCGGTTTCTGTGGTAAAATCCTATGGAATCGAAAATTTCATTGATTTCATTTCCACATTCAGATATTTTTAGAACGCTTTCTTTTTAAACTATTTCCTGTTGGATATATTTTATTATTTGCAATTTGAGCGACCGTCATTAGCGCGATTTATCTATTTAAGTCGCCCAACAACTTGTAAATATTCTCGACTTCATCTGTTGAATAAATCGTTGCGCAGTGTGAAATCCGCAGGGAGCGGTAAAACTTCGTCCGTCTCAATAATTACCAGAATCTTATAACCTCGACCACGTTGCATAAACATTGATTCACGCTGGAGAATTGTTGGGTAATACTCCAGAATGTAGTATCTTACTGTTTCCTACGGGATGATTTAATAACTGCGTTCGTACACACACGTCATAATTTCATACGTAACAGAAGAATATTTCCTTTCATTAAGTTTGTCAGGGAAATTTTGCTTCTTAGACTAAAACGCTGACCGACCACAAAAACGAGTCGAGTAAGAATTTAACCGGAAGGCTTCCTTTTGTTCGACATAGAAATGAAAATGACGATATTTCATTTTGTTCCCTTAGATGTGTTGAAGAAGAAAAAAAAAAAAGGAAAATTAAAGATCGAGTCGGGAATATCTTTGAATTAAAGGAGTTTTGGTGCGATATCTAAAACTTCAGCGAAAGTAACTTATAGATGAATCTGATTTTTCCAATATTACCAGCTCAGGACTTGAATTGCAATTTTCTTATGGCTTTGGTTGTCATTGGGTGATAGGATTATATCTGTGGCATACCTCCTTTTGAAACTGCTTTTGGAAACCGGCAAATATAACAGTTGCTAAAAACCTCTTTGAAGAAGTGTTTTGAAAATAAACAGAAAAGACTGGGTTATAGACATATGTCACAATCAGTTTCTAATTACAAAACAATTACAAAATAATCGACTCTACCTTGAGGATATCAACAATGGTTTCAGACCTTTCGGCTTAATAATACCAGAGTTGATCGGCTACAAAATCCTTTCCTCTTTACGTGAGTTGAATTCGAACAAATATTTTCTTTTAAAACTGGATTAATTTATCCAAGTTATTATTGCACTGTGGTTTTAATGGACCTTCCTTCTTTACCTTCTCTAATTTCTTAAGGCACGTTTTATTCATACGTACATATTTCTGTAACCTGTATTGTCTCAGATCTGTTGCACTAAAGTGAAAAAAAAATGAATACTCCATGCACTGCTAAAACACTTGTCTTAAAGTGTGGGGAGAATGACTTCTTGTATGGTAGGGTCATTACAGTCTATTCTGCAGATTTCAGTTTATTTTTTCTGCTGTTATTAAATCACAAAAAAGTATGCCACTGGTAAGAAAAAGAGGAACTTACTAAATAAATAATAATATATATATATATATATATATATATATATATATATATATATATATATATATATATATATATATATATATATATATATATATATATATATATATATCAAGAATTATTTATTATTAAGCGGTCTTAGGAATATTCGTAATTTTAAGACTTCATAATGTGAAATAATCTGATGACTCCAAAAGAAATCCTGATGTCTGGGAGTAGAACATGCCTCGAGAATACATACCACACTGCCGTATATAACAAAGAGAAAATGCTTCATAAATCTTCCTATAAATAATCTTGATGCGTAAATATTACATGAAAAGGGAACAGCGCAAATTTAATAAGGAATGCCAACATAAAGCTTTTGTAAAATAACTACTATATGTTACGGTTTTGAGTAAAAATAACATTGTAATTCGATGACACGTGGAACTGTTTCGCAATACGGAGGGTATTTTAACAAAACTGTGAAAAATACCTTTATGGCATCTTTTGTAGTTTCCTCTCTAAACGAACACTGGCATGCGCTTTTCTCTCAAAATATTAACTTCAGTTCTATATTCTTCAAAGCACATTGGGCAATACTGATAATGAAAAATGAAAACAATTAAAACTTTGTAACAGCGTGAATAACTCAGCAAATGAACAAACGCAAGAACATATTTGAAAATGCGGGAAAAATGTGCATCACTTCGGAGAAGTCCTCCAAAACCTACATATAAAAACCTTGAAAGGTAAACAAATACAGGGCCTCTAGAGCAACGCGTTGTCTCGTAAGCGACCTCGAAGCAAAGTGGGATCAAGGAAAACATTTAGCATGAAAATAAAAAGTCATTGGCATTAGCGTCATCTTCCATTTTCTTTCTCTCAGACATAAGCATCTCCATCCTTCAGAAAAAGAAGTTGCACTTGAACTTTGCCTGACTTTTCAAGCTTTTGTCTTGGATTATACAACAAAGCAGGTGAGTCACCGTATTACATTCGTCTCCGCAAGGCAATTTCCCTTGAAGAACCGAAAGCAAGAGATTGGACTGGGCTCTTGGCACAGGACACAGCTGATTTCACACGAGCGTCTCTCGCCGACAGAAAAATGTTATTGGTTTAGAAGCAGGGAGAGGTAAATGAGATTTGTGCAACAAAGCACAAGAAAAAATAAGGAAATAAAACTGCCTCCTTGTTTTACTTCGCTGTCGAAGAGGTTGAAGTTATATTAGTCACGCTGATTGAATAAAGAATTGACATTATTTTCTTTGGGGAAAAGATGTGACGTTGGAATATATAGTAATGTGAAATGACACTTGCAGCCAGCAATATAACAAATGGTTAGAAAATAAACAAAATGAGAGAAATTTTAAAACAAACGGTAACACTCATTTTCTGTCCTTTATTTTCTCGAACACAAAGTGCGAAACTTCATTATCAGTGACGCACTTACCTCCAATATTTCGTTACCTTCAATTCACTTATCTAATGAAATTTCAGTATATTGTTAGCTTTTTAACGCTCGAAAAAATAGAGTAAAATTCTTTTCTCGATAACATTTACAGTTAGCCTTGATGATTTAGAATTATGTTTAGTGCCTTTATTTTTCTTTAAATTGAAACCAATCAATCAGCTATCGAAAAGTGTTCAGGCTAGTATCAGTACTATTAGCGTTGTCTTTCGTAAGTTAAATGTTACATTCATCTGTATCATTCTTAGCATAATGCTGACTTCTGTTATTGTTGCTGTTTTTGCCGTAATAAAAAAAACTACTTCTACTACTACTACTACTAATAGTTGCTATTATTATTACTGCTACGGTTATCATTATCACTAGAGGCAATATGATAATTATGATCCAAACCAATTATCAATGTTGTTACTGATAAATAAAAATACTTGAATGACAAAGTAATCCCAAATGTTGATCTTATAAGTAAACATGGTGCCATAACCAAACGAACCAGTCATTAGGCATTTTTGAAAGGAAATTTCTTACAATAGTCGGAATTATAAGTGGAGTAAGACATAGTTAATATATATATATATATATATATATATATATATATATATATATATTATATATATATATATATGTGTGTGTGTGTGTGTGTGTGTATATATATATATATATATATATATATATATATATATATATATATATATATATATATATGTATGTATGTATGTATATATATATTCAGTATGTCTTACTCCACTTATAATTCTGACTATTGTATAATATATGAATGTATTTATATATACATATACATATAAATATATATATATTTTATATATATATATATATATATATATATATATATATATATATATATATATTATAATATATATATATATATAATATATTCATGTCTTTACTATTATAATACTATTGTATAATATATGAATGTATTTATATATATATATATATATAATATATATACTGTATATATATATATATATAACACACACACATACAGTATATATATATATATATATATAACACACACAGTATATAGTATATATATATATATATATATATATATATATATATATATATATATATATATATATATATATATATATATCACTATATCTTACTCCACTTATAATTCCGACTGGTTCGTTTTGTTATGGCGCCATGATGTTTACTTATTAGATCAACATTTGGGATTACTTTGTCATTCAAGTATTTCTATTTATCAGTAACAACTTTGATAATACTAATGATTTGCATCATAATTTATTATAGTGCCTCAATGATAATGATAATCGTAGCAGTAATGATAACAACAATTATATATAAATATATATATACAATAAGCCTTAAGCTACAAACGTCCTTTAATATCCAATTCGCTCTACCTACGAAACAATATATTTTCATATATGTTACCCGCAGGGGAATTTTTTGAGTTGATGATAAGTTCGTCGTTTCGTGGGCTCGAATCTTGTCTTCCGTGGTTCGAGCCCACGAGACGACGAACATATTATCAGCTGAAAAAATTCCCCTTCGGCTAACATATATGAAAATATATTATTTCTGTGGTAAAGGAATTGGATATTAAAGGACGTTGTAGCTTAATGCTTGTATATGAATCACGGTGATGTGATAAAATTCATTCATATATATATATATATATATATATATATATATATATATATATATATATATATATATATATATATATATATATATATATATATTTATATATATATATATATATATATATATATATATATATATATATATATATATATGTGTATATACAGATATATATATGTCTATATGTGAGAGAGAGAGAGAGAGAGAGAGAGAGAGAGAGAGAGAGAGAGAGAGAGATGGATATGTATTAGGTTAAGATTTATTTGCACACTTTATTATAGGAAAATTAAACATTAAGCACTCGTTGATACTGACAACATACTCATTTACTAATTATTGTTTTTTGTTTTAAGTTTCTTTTTATTTTTCTATACGTTATTAAGCTTTGTCCTAATGAAAAATATTTGGTCGCAGGAATGGTCTGGTCAACCCTTCTGTAATTAATTAGTTTAGAGATTTTACTTTACTGAACTAATGGATTTGTATTTTGCAAAACTTTTTTCTTTTTTCTCAGATGTTGGTATGTTTTCTATTTGCATGCAAAAGTTTCCATCCCAGACACCACAGTACCTACATCTAGACACAGCCTGAAGAGAAATGGTTGACAAATGGAACAGGAAAAGAACAGGACCAAACCCAGAAGGAAAAGGTGGATTCCATCCAAACATAGTAATGAGAGGGATCCACACATATATGGATATAATCGTGTATTTCAAAGTTCGCATTGCGGGAAATATTGCCGACATTTATACGTGTAGTTATCTAGTCACTTTTAAAATTAAATTTCGATCGGCCTATACCATTTTATGCTGCTATTTTATTACTGATAAAACTTGCAATTTCAGGAGCTCCCGTTATCCAATTTTTTTTTCAAAGTAAGCATTATAACCCTAATCACTCTTCGCTGATTGCAGCTCACTAACCCCAGTTGTAGTAACCGGACGCAAATGGATAAATAATCTAATCAAGAGAACCGATTCGCTTGTTTTATCAAGTGGGCAGTGGAATAAATACTTTCAATTAAAAAGGGACTGGGAAGATCTCTTTTTCTTGCAGCAAAATAATTTCAGTACAGCTACAGGCATCAACAAAGCACCCACTTTTTCGCCTATAACAAAACAACGACCAACAACAGCGACTGCAGAGTCTGTGAAATATTTCGTCAGCGAGGAGTCATGCTTTGTATTACAATAGGTCTGACAGAGCTAAGATGCTCAATACATTTATCAAAAAATTTGCCAACCCCCTACCCAACATCCAGTGGCCTGCTTTCAAGAAAATGTTACTCCCTTTAGACAATATATACTATCATGCCTCACAAGGACGGAATACGTGATAGCGATAAACACGAGCTGATGTTTTTACCTTAAAAGACACCTCTGGCGCTAGTTTGATATTACGTACAACAACAGTGTTCGTGCGTGGTGTGCACATCTATCTCTATCAGGAGAAAATCCTGGATATTATCAGAAACAAGTAAAATTTATGTAGGAAGCTATTATGTATATAGTCAATCGATTTATATTTCTTTCTCATTACTCATTCCGTTATCTGACAATCATTATTATTCCATCTTGGTTTACCATAATAACTCTATCGCCTTTTTTTTTTATTAGCCCTTACCCTTGTTATCGCGGTCCGACTATATACAGGTACTCTGGCAATAGCCTGTTGATGGCCATTATCGTTGTATCTCACGTATGCAGTGGCGAAAATTATTTCTCTGTTTGCGATGGGTCGAATCTATCATAGGTCGCGGTCTCGTGTCCTATTGGATAACATTTTCGCGACCTAAAGGATCACTTCTTCGTTGCAGTTCCGTTCCTTATTGGACAGCCTTTCCGCTGTCATTCCGTGTCCTAGAGCATTGCCTTTTCTTGGCGAACTCTTTTCCTATTTGCTCTCCCTCTTCTTAGGAGATTGCGTTTCGCTGCTATCGCTTTTGTTTTCTGCGAAGCTTTGGAGTCTTCATGGACAAACATCATGTAAACAGAACATACAGCTATGAGTTTGATAAATATTCTCATTCTATTTATTTTTACTGCTGCTCTATAATCAATTCGCATTTCTTTAACGATCGGTCGTTTTGACGTACCTACGTGCTTCGCCGCATTCTTCGATGATTGATTTTCCTTGTAGTGTTTTAACTTCTTCGTTTCAATTCTTGTGAACCTTTCTATTGCTTAACTTTTGAGAGAGAGAGAGAGAGAGAGAGAGAGAGAGAGAGAGGAGAGAGAGGTAAGAGAGAGAAGAGAGAGGGTACTGGGAAATTTCATCTCATCACTTTGGTCCCTAAAAATACTAATACCCTTAATTAAAAACAAGAACAAAACTAGAGAAAAAGAAAATATCTTTACCCTTCACAATATGCAAATATTGCGTGTTGACTAAGGGTGTTCTCGTTAAAAAGGGAGTAATGCGGCAAAACGCTCTACCAGAACGATATCCATCGCGATGCTACAACAGCTGCAAAAAGTACGAGGGCGCAAATCACCTAAATTCACACCCTAATAATATAAATGGCAAAGCTCCGTTGATGAAGACCAAAAAGGTACCATAATTACTCCAGAATACTCCATAATTCACTAATGACAATAACGAACATCCCATATTCCCTAATGGCAACTACAAACTTCCGGAGGGCAAGGAGTAGGGGCCCGAGCACTTAAGCTTCCGACCGAAAGGGCCGTTTATCCCGCGGCGATTGTCCCTGATGTGGTTATTACCTGGTTAACGCTGAAGTTAATCACCGAATTAGAGGTGTGCGCAATAGCGGTCAAATCTTCGGAGCTCTACGGTGAAAAGAGTAAGGTGGCTAACGTTTAGTAACAATAAATATGCAGAAAGATAGTTATATATATACACACACACACACACACACACATATATATATATATATATATATATATATATATATATATATATTATACATAAAATATGTATATGTATATATATATATATATATATATATATATATATATATATATATATATATATATATATATATATAGAGAGAGAGAGAGAGAGAGAGAGAGAGAGAGAGAGAGAGCGTAAATCTAACAAGAAGAGTAAAATACAACAGGAATTAACACGTACTTGATAAGAAATGAGATTTCTGAATGAGCCTTTGAGGAGAGTAATAAAATTTGTATAAAATTAATGCATTAAGATTAAATTCTTTCTACTAACTAGGAGCCAAAATGAATCCTAACACACACACACACACACACACAGAGAGAGAGAGAGAGAGAGAGAGAGAGAGAGAGAGAGAGAGAGAGAGAGAGAGAGAGAGAATAACATGATTAAGGTTCATTTGCTTTGTCGTAATGCCACCATCCCACAGGACTTCATTCGGGAGCCAGATCGCTCCAACGTCACGTGCTTGGAATGACAGATGAGGTCACATCTGGTTATAAACCTAACGTTGCCATGTGGGAAACGACCTCTGCTGGAACGTACGCAGGAAAAGCGAGTGCACTGAACGGACAAACAAAGACTCTTGCCGGACTAGAAATGGAATACAACCAGTCCGAGGAGAGGATAACAGGAACTCATCAGTGGTAACAGCAGGAGTTCCTAATGTCTTCAGCATTGGTCCTTCATCATTTTTCAAAAAGTCTTAATACATTCCAGCATGAATTGACTGATGTCAATCTATTTATTAAGGTTTGTGAACTACTTATATTTCGTCAGTTTTTCATTCACCCGTTATGCATAAATAATAAGTTATAAATGCATTAACACAAGTGATTTTTCGGTAATGATCTCTTAATATTTGTTTATATAGCCTAATACTAGCTGACTAATAGCTGATTTTTGCTGAAGGAACAGGCGGTATAATTATAATATTAATAACGGAAACTGAAAATAACTACACATATACAAGAAGTATGTCTTATCTATATATATAAAAATGGATGTATGCATGCATGCGTGTGTGTGTTCCAGCATAACTCTGAAACGCATTGAGCAATTTCAACCAAACTTGGTATACATATGGCTTACTATCTGGAAAAGAATACTGCGGGGGTAAGAAATCACTGGCATCAAGGGGTATGGGGTGTGAGAAGGGGTAACATAATAAAAATAACCGAAAACGACAGATATTAGTGTCTAATCCATAGTTTTCGAGGTCGCCGATATTGATGGTGACACCCCGATGCCATTTAAGTCCAAGTTCAGCCCCGATAGGAAGGGGTGTGAGAAGGGGTGAAAAATAAAACGTAAAAAATGACAGATATTAGCATCTAATCCATAGTTTTCGAGGTCGTTGAGATGAATAGTAATACTCGAGATGCCCAAGTTCATCCCCAGTAGGAATGGGGGTGAGAATGGGTGAAATATAAAATGTCATAAATACTGGGCAATGTAATTGCAGCAACTGTCTTAGCAGGAAAGAGAGAGAGAGAGAGAGAGAGAGAGAGAGAGAGAGAGAGAGAGAGAGAGAGTAGAGGGGGTGTTAGGGAGCAAACGAGAGAGAGAGAGAGTTTATCGGTTGTCATTCAGCGGTTTCCCGGGCAGCGCCGGTTTGGTCAGCTAGTTTTAACACAATATATTGTATAAAAGTATGATGGCAAGAGGTAAAATAAAACTTGGTACAGCTGTAAAAAACGAAAGATGTTTCTCTTTCCTTTTGTCTGAAGAAAAGTAATTTAGAACAAAATGAATGAAAGCACAGTTTTGAATGAATTCCTTAATAATAAAGGAAACAAATACCTGATAATTTCGTATATTAAAAAAGGTATGTATCCTTCCACAAAAGATCTTTTGAGATTATAAGGTTATGGAATAATATATAGTTCAACCACATACATACATACATTAAAAACACACACAGATATATATATGTATATATATATACATATATATATATATATATATATATATATATATATATATATATATATATATATATATATATATATATATATATATATATACATATATATAAGCAATGGCGGTATATATATCAGTAATTTTAAGCGTGTATAAAAGCAATTAATATCATGTACATAATATGATTTCCCTGTCATTCTGAGTACTTGCAATATAATAGTAACATAATTGTTATTACTATAATGATGTCCCAAAAACACACAAACCGGCAAATTTACGCAGTGTTACTTATAATTACATGCACACGCATATATATATATATATATATATATATATATATATATATATATTTATATATCATTTATATATATTATAAATCTCTCTCTCTCTCTCTCTCTCTCTCTCTCTCTCTCTCTCTCTCTCTCTCTCTCTCTCTCTCTCTCTATATATATATATATATATATATATATATATATATATATATACTGTATATATATAATGTGTGTGTCTGTGTAATAACCACAATGACCTCTAACTTCTCGATTTCTTTACATTTCGGATACGCTTGGCACTACGAAGCCTAAGATCCAAATGAAGAAACAAATGAAGAAAATCTGAAGCCCGGGGGAATATCAGAACGCAGTATTGACATCCAACTGACCACCTATACACACCTGATGTTTATACATACACACACAAATATGTATATATGTATGAAATATAAATAAATAAATATATATATATATATATATATATATATATATATATATATATATATATATATATATATAAAGACTAGGTTTGTGTTTTTATATGTGTATGTAGTGCATGTGCCATTAAAGTGTGTCTTTAAATAAGCCGTTCAATGAAACGATGTGTAATTTTCTAGGCACAAGGCATTGACGTCAGGTAAAAGATTTTATTTTAATGTAATTTTTTTTTTCACAAAGTTTGTCTTAGATAAGTAAACTATTAAAAAGAATGAGTATATTCCATCAGTTCATTTTCCTGTGCATTCGAGTTATTATCGGGTTAAATAATGCGTCCTTCCTTAGAAGAGTCATACCGGAAAGCTTTATAAAGTCAGGAGAACAAATGGACTAAAGTCCATCACAATCGCTGCCGAAAGAGTAGGTATAGAGGAAAACCTTTAAAGACATTTGCTTTTCCGTCAGTGCAAAACTGTGAAAATTACTTGCTGCTTGCAAGCAAAATATAGTTTAAATAATTCGAATGAAAATAACCCCAGAAAAATAATATAACTCCATATAACAGCTGAAGATGTTATGACCGCCTCCAATGACGAAAAATTTATCGTTGAAATTACGTCAACAGGAAAATAAAGGTAACATTGAATAGACCCATAATTACAAACATTTAAAATAAAAGCGTCTTCGGAGCAGAGAACAATAATAATAATAATAATTGCAATATTAACGTAGAACAGCGCAATAAAATAAAAGATTGATTTGAAACACATCGGCTACACCAAATAATGGGTTGAAATAAATTCTTTAGTTATTCAAGGGTAGCTTACAATATATATGGGTCTAATATGTAATAAAGTCCCTTTTATTTTATAATAAAAAAAAACCACTTCTTCCTGTAATAAACCACTTTCTTTTTATAATAAAACACGTTCTTTGCCTGTCTTCCATAAATATTTACTCATATATATATATATATATATATATATATATATATATATATATATATATATATATATATATATATATATATATACATATATACATATATACATATATATAGTCTGAAATCAGACAAAGCACAAAAAGCACGTTTTAAAATACACAATTATAGAATCATTATAATATAATTTAGTACAAGCAGGATCTTTTGCCTTTATTTCGGCTTCATCTGTCGAAGTGAAAAGGTAAGGAAGGAGTGAATTATCTCGTAAATGGAAGAGAAAATTATCTCAGAACAACCATGGAAGTGAATCAGAGGACACTACCACCGGATGTTCTTTTCCTCGGCGACACGATCGGGACTGCAGCAGAATCAAATGGATCAGACGGGGTTATTCTATTACTAAAGCTTTATTATGAAACAAGCGTTTCTTCTCTATTGGTTATTCCAAGTAAATTGGAAGACTGCATCTTTCCTTGATAGTGACCCCCAAGGTTTTCAACCCGGGATGTATCCACTTTTGCGGCGTGTTTAGTATAAGCCCGTTGGGTATTCCCGTAAAAACATAAACAAAAGACTGTAAATATCTTAAAGATAATGACCTTCCAAAAATATTAGTCATAAATAACGACCCCCGAACTTTGTTGGGGGTCACTATCTAGGAAATATCCGAAAGACTTGCATAGCAAAATTCAGAATGATTCTTATTCTATAAGAGGAAAGGAATGCAAAGTGAAGTCTAATGCTTGCCGAATGAAATATTGGCGTTTTGAAAGAATTAAGGTTATAGGACTCAGGGATATTCTAAAATTAAACTTTATTTGAACAGCATGGAAGGGAAATGACGTTTTAATAAGACTACAATACAGAGTTCATGGAAATCTTTATTAAAACGCATCGGACTAAACCTTAAAATATCTAAATAATGACAACAGGGATCGTAAATATTGGACGTAAAGCATAAGCAATAATTTCCTCTCTTTCCCTCTCTCTTTCCTTCTCACTTTCTCCCTGTATCAAATTTCTTGAGACAGGGAGGCATTTCAGAAACAGGTGTTGGTGTAACACGAGAGAGGGAAGGTATTGGCCGCTCGTTCCGAGTTGTCTTTTAGACCTTGTGAACAGGTATGAGAGAGAGAGAGAGAGAGAGAGAGAGAGAGAGAGAGAGAGAGAGAGATAACGGAAGCATAGGCGACAGTGCCTGCTTATAATGTGTAGGATCACTTATCGCGAGAGAGAAAAGCGAATCGTTCAACATTGCGTATACCGTTTTCCTGAAGCTCAGAAGAAAAAAACAAATGTAAGTTCATCTGGGGAAACTTTAAACATGTTGAACTTGACCGTGTTCAATGTGAACGCGTTGAACTTGGCCGTCACAGAGTGTTACCGGACAAGTATTTGTTGGGAGCGAGTGTGCCGTCAACCAAGCAGTGAACACCAAACAACCTGTATTTCAGTGCAGAGAGAAAGAACGCGCACTGCCTACCATGTACTAGGCTACTTCTGAAAGGCGTTTATCTACTAAATAAATCTATTTGTTTTTATTTTGAAGAGACGGATGTTAAAGAAAATGAGCCTACGAAGATTCACGTTTTATCTTCGAATAGCTCTTGGGTTTTAACACTTCAGCAGAAAATAAATGAGAAGCTGCGAAATTTTTATCACATGAAAGTTCATTGTGCTTGAGATCGACAAAAGAAGAACCATTGTAGACAGGAATTAGAGATAATAATATGAGAGATCATTTAAAACATATCACTACATTAAAAGATCAATCTTTAGGATAATTTTTCCGCTAACTATACATGTAGTGAACTCATACTATAGGCAACTAACTGAAGGATGCTGTAATGGGTGGTAAAATATGCTCATTATAACAACAAATTTCATAACTTTTACTGTTGTTTTATGTAGACAAGCATTTACACATTCATATAGTACGTCTGTTTATATGTATATATATATATATATATATATATATATATATATATATATATATATATATATATATATATATATATATATATATATATATATATATATATATATATATATATATATATATATATATATATATATATATATGTAATGAGCTTTCATAATTTGTTTGATTATTTTTACTACAGGAAACAATTGTGGCAAATAGTTGTATAACTATAAAATTTTTGACAACAAGGAAGCAACTAAAACAATATTAGTGAAAGCAATGGAGAAACGAGCGACTCTGTGGAATCGTGCTAAGAAAGTTTTTGAAGAATTCGAAGCGAAGCAAAGGATGTTGTGCATAACGTGGAGAGAACAGTATGATGCGAGACTGGTGCGTGGTACTATTCCTTTAAAACGAAGTTTTAGTCGCAATTTCTGCTTAGTAAACTTTCGGTTGCGGTTCCGGGTTTAGTAATGGCTCAAGTCTTTAGTGGCAACTTCTCCAGGACAGACTTATTTAAATGGCTTCGTATTCAACCCTGGATTATCAAACTAATTTTCATAATGGTTGTCATACAATCTACCTCCCATTGATAACTGCTCATGGCGACTGTTTCCGTATTCCTCTATACCCAGACTGACACCAGAACCGACAGCAGTTTCATGAAAAGTTATTGCTGCTAAAACTAACATCGGAAACATAGAATGCGCAAATTCATGTAAAAGATAAAAAAAGGCATTCACAAGCATTCTATTTAAGAAAAAAAAAACAGCCGGGTAAGTAATGTTCTGCAAATAATGTCAGACTTGTTCTTTATACTTAGGGCATGCTAACCAATTTCTTCTTAGCGTCTTTACAAAACTGATCGTGAACATTAAGTGCTCTCCAGAAATGAGAAATTTTACTTCAATGAATCTTTCACACCGAAGATCTTGCATTACTACAGACACTTTGAGCTTACTCTTTAGCTGACATGCTAATATTTGTACTCAATTGCTACATGATCCACTTGAAATATTGCCGTTATATCGACATCCCACCCACGAAGGTAAGAATATGGAATAGGGTACCTGAAAGATTGAATGAGAAAACAGGGTAGTTAGAAAATTACAGAGAAAGAGGAGTCTAAAAAACTTAAAGAATTAGAATTTTAAACAAACTTCTTACAAATAAAAAAAATGTAGACTTTACTAATCGTAACCAGCACAAAAATAAAGAAAAAATGGAAAAAATTTTGAAGAATAATTTTAGTTAGAAATTAGGAAAAATAGCGGTGCGAATAAGTAAGTATGTAAATGTTCGGTAACATAACACGCAATTTATGTCAAATGGACGTAATAGTCAGGATAATTAAAAGATATCCAAAACCACCCCATAATAAGATAAAAGTTGATTTTTGTTAAAAATTAAGATTAATTTGTTATAAACTATGAAAATAAAACAATATCCCCATCCTCTTTCAGTCCGTAAACCCTGTCAGCAGTAGGCAATATTTAAGCATTTTTTGAGAATTCCAACAGATTCAGATCACTCGAAAAACAAAAACAAGACAAAATTTACCAGTTTTCGAGCGAAATTCGAAATATATATATATAATATATATATATATATATATATATATATATATATATATATATATATATATATATATATATATATATATATATATATATATATATATATACTGATTACTTATTTGTTCTTTCTTATGATCTCCATTTTGAAGGCTTTGGCAAATAATTTTTACTCTAAAATGATTAAAGAAATTGTCTAAAAGTTTAATTAGGCAAAGCAATACTTAGCCACTAAGAATTTTACCTTAGGATATTCCTAGCTTGGGGGTTTCTTGAATGCCCCCAAGATAAAATGATTCACGTTATTATATTAATCGTGATTTCATTATAACAGATTTTCTTAACATCACTGTTGAAATCTATTAAATGAAAAAGTACATGCATTAAACTCAATTTGTTTTAATCACAAAGAAATTCGATTTTGACCCAAAACAGACTTCTAGTGGCCAAAATTTTCAAAACATTATTTACTCCAGCCCAGATATTTGTTAGAGAGAGAGAGAGAGAGAGAGAGAGAGAGAGAGAGAGAGAGAGAGAGAGAGAGAGAGAGAGAGAGAGATATCTTAATATCTTACGAATAGTTTTATTCCAACGGGATGATGATTATCTCGTCGAGACCCTCCAGTTTTGATGGTGCACATTTTGACAGAGCATAAAAGCCTACATCTGTTTTTTTACCTCTTCACTCTTTTTCTCTTTTACCTAGACGCAATCTTTCTCTCTTTTACCTGGCCGCAACTCACAACAGTCTACTAACAACAAAGTACTCAATTAACTGTTCAAGTTAACAGAGGCCTACTGGATTGTGAGATGAGCGCGCTGCCACTGCGTTACGAAGACAGAGAGAAAGAGAAAAAGAGCGATGGCAATGATGCATAGTAATATTAGTTTTAATAAACCTGATAAAACTGGAGAGAGAGAGAGAGAGAGAGAGAGAGAGAGAGAGAGAGAGAGAGAGAGAGAGAGAGAGAGAATTGTGATAACGAAAAATCGATGCGACAATGCCTGGTATTTCAGGGACTTTGAACTTTATCCTTATTCTAACAACCAACTTTTTTTTTTTACATTAATAGAAATGATATCCTGATTAACGTATCTTCTTGTATACAGATATTTCAAATCCAATTATAAGATTTCATGAAACGTCCTGAGAAAGGTTAAAATGATTTTTATCAGACTTTTCTCACTGTCGTACGAAGAGCTTTTGCGACGCTGAATTTTTGGGAATTTTATCGGCGCTGTTTCCTGGACGACCAGTGTCATCTTGCAGCGATTTGAATTTTCCATTCTGTTTCAAAACTTGCTCCAAACTCTGTTAGACCAGGACGGTCCACTGCATGCAAGTTATTACGCATTGTAGAGCAATAACAATTATTCCCGAGGTGATGGTGAGGAATCTTCTGGCACCAGGGGAAAATCATGAGAGGATGAATGGATGTGATTTTAACTGATGTTTTATTAGCAATCCGGCGGAAAACATATTTGAATGACACTTATGAATGATGAAATATCTTAAGATAAACGGTAGTTAAAATTTCAAGAAGTTACCAAATCCTTTTGAAGTCAACACATACACTCTAAGGAAATAAATAATATACAATGGCACGGGGGTCTACAAAGTTAATGGTTGCAAAAAAAATCACCCGACATAAATTGAATTTAAAAAGAAATTGGGCTTTGTTGGTAAAAATACATTTTCTGCAAATATCGAACGAAGATGGAAAAGATGAGATTGAGTCCTCATACAGTACAGTCTGTAGCAACCAGCAGCTGCTGTATGCAGCTTCAATAAGCAGCAGTAAACAACCAACCAAGAGCAATTAAAGAGCATGGTAAACAAACAAAGGAAGATTTCAAAGAGCAAATGATCAGACCTTAAGTTTTAACGCATTAAAAAGAGCAAATATAAAAACAAAAGAGCAGAATGAAAATCCGGAAAGAAAACAAAAGACAACAGCCAAAGAATTTTAAAGGGATTTCCGTGGCAATCACTGGCAAACAAAGAATAAAGGAAAAGACAAAAGGAAAGGTGAAGCAATAAAGATAAAGTTAGGATAACTTTAACCCGTTCATTAAAGACGCCGGAATCACTTGGCGATGGAGGGATTAGATTCTTCAAGCTACGAAAGAAGAAGAAAGAATAAGAAGAAGAAGAAGAAGAAGAAGAAGAAGAAGCAGAAGCAGCTCTTTGGACCCGGTGGGCCAAGGGCTGGTGGCTTCGACAGTACTTCGTCTCCTTAGGGGAGGCGGAGGGAGTGATTGATGGAATGTAGTTGGAAATATAACCCATGGATTATGTTGTATATTATCAGGGGTCAAAGGAATGAAGGGCCGCTATTCAAGAGTTCTTCCTCTCTTCAAGGTACAGTAGAAGAAGCGATGTGTGGCTGTTGTACTCATCTGTAGTTTTGGAGCTACCAAACCAACATGCAAAAGTAGTTATGATTTTTCGTAAAACAGGAAATGACGGAAGTTAAACCAAAGACGAAATGCATAAAATCAAGACAATAAGTAATGAGGTCATAAGAAGTAACGCAGCTGCTAAGCCCACGAAGATTGACGTCACACGACACAGCTTTTTATAGGCTTCCATGTTATTCTCCCGCTCATAATGATAACAAGAGCATTCAGTAGCTTCGAATGCGCTCATCTCTGGACATTGTTAAATTTATCCCACGACTCCATTGGCGCTCGGCGAGAGAGATTTAGCCTAAGTCACCTTTGTGTCGGACGTTCGCTCTTGTCCCGTCTTGTTTTACGAGCTTTCCTTTATTCCTTTCTCTTTAATTGATAATGGACGGCTACTGGGCTTGGCTTTCCTTAGCCGAATACACAGATTTATGCAAAGAATCTTTTCACCGAAGTCCTTTTTGTTTGCCTTGCGAAATAATACGAGGAAATCGCTTCGAATATTTGCTATAAATTGTCTGAGGAGGATTATTGTAAAAAATATCTGCCTGCAAACATTCCCACATCAACATTAATCATGTTAATATATGTAGTCACACTTGGATGTTACATACACAAGCAATATCCTGCTCTATACCCGCTAACTACACGATAAATATGAATTTAAAATATTACATTTTTTTTGCGTTTAATCAATAGACATTTTTTTCCTAGGATACAATTAACGTAATAAAAAGGTGAAGGTAACAATGGCGCTAAAGGAACGGGAAATATTGAATTTTCTTCTTTCGTCTCATTAATGACTCCTTAACACCGCTCCAAAACAGCGCCAACATTTTTAATTTTTCAAACTGAAAATTCAGTTTGTCAAATCCCATCGGATGCTCAGTCAGACTTTTCCTTCCTATTTATATATTTAATTTTCTCATTACTTCTTTCAAGTTGGAAGGAAAATGATCACCATTACTGTAACATTCATGATACAAACTGAAAGACTGAATTCAAAACTGTCTGTTCGCTTTATCCCCAATTACTGATAAAATATAACAATATTTAATATATGTATATCTCATATCTTACTATTTTCCAATTTTCTCTAGGCAACACCAGATGTAACCTAGAACCACATCAAAATGAATGATTCAGTCTAGAATCTCTCTGTTTCACTGGCCTCTCACAATTAAGAGGTGTCCCAACCTGTACGTACCGGATGTGT
>NC_089748.1:80776649-80779149 GCF_040412425.1 Macrobrachium rosenbergii
ATGGACCTCGTTGGACAGCATCGGTTCAAAGAGGGCCCGAGGGAGGGAGGAAGGGAGGGAGGGAGAGAGGGGGGAGGAAGAGGAGAAAGGGAGAATGTTATAAGGAGGTGGGATAATTGGCGGTCGGACCTCGCCCGCCCACCGCTGCGATGGACCGATCATTATGGGCGTCGGGCGTTAAGGGAGGGAGGGTGGGCGTGAAACTCAGGGTAGGTAGGAGACGAAGGATGATCTCGTTCCTCTAGCGGGGCGGGGATCCTCCTCCTCCTCCGGACTTTAAGATCCGAGGGACAAAGAAGGGAGTGAATCGCCTCAGGGATAATAAATATATAATCGCTCGATTGTTGTTGGTTAACGTCGTCAAATGACGCTATTGGCAGCAACGTCACCTTTTGTCTTTGCGATTAAGGCTGTCATTGGCGGTGACTGCCCTCACTTTGAATGCTGTCATTCAGAATTTCGTCTATAATAACACCGGTGGGTCACCAGCACTAAAACGATCGCAGAGCTTGCAAACTGAAAAATTATTATTCAGATATTTTAAGAGGACGACCATTACCGGCTAAAAATATTTAAATTACGATCGAAATTTTATTTAGACAAATGACACTCTGTCAAAGCCGAAATAATTCTCATGAAGATGAGCTATAGAATGAAGCTGTCTGTCATGGAGAGATTGTAAATATGCGTGAATATTATTCTGTATTTTATTAATTTTTCTACTATTGCTATTCTAATATAAAAGCAACACAAAAATTGTTTTGAAGAATAGAATGATAAAAAAATGAAACTAACAGTAATAGTACTGATGAACACTTACCACACCAACATTCACTAACCGAATTGCATGTTAACGGGAACCACTTATTTACTCCTGGCGAGGACCACACCTTGCCAAAGCACTGCCCCATGAAATGAACCAATACAAATGAAGGGGTTTACAAACTAAAGAGAGAACAACAAAAAAATTGTGTATTTCACGTACCGGCCATATTGTTTCCATAGGCACAGTGCATGGCCTGTGCCATGCTATTATAATAATCCTGGTGGAGGCCCGAATGCCCACTTTCAGAGCCATCGTACCAGCGGTTCATGTACCCACCAGCACTGGCTTGTCCAGCTTGTTCCATGCCACCCATATCCATCTTTGTTCGGGGGTTGTTCGGAAAGAACTCACAGGTATAAAAAGGGAAAACTTGAATCAAGTATCCTCAGGGAAATCTTTCGAGAATCATGAATGGAATCGAGGAGTTCACGTCGCAGACACGTCTCAGTGTGGGCCGCACAAAGCGATAGAGGCGAAGAGGAATTTCATAGGCGGATTTGGCGGGCGAGTTCTATTCCCGGCGGGTCGTATTTAACGGAAGTCGTACAGGTACAGGTGGTGGTCGTTGAAGCTGATTTGGGGCGACTGTAATCGGTCGATGTTGTTGTTGCTGTTGTTGTTGTTATTGTTGTTGGTACTGTAGTGGTTCCTCCCGTGCGGCGACCCTCTGCGTCGATGTGTCGGCCTCTTCATGTGTGTGTCGTTGGTGTGGGAAACTTTAACATTCACTCGGACGATCCCCACAATTTTTCATGGATTTTCTCTTTAACTCATAACCACTACATCGCGTAACTGACGCTGAGAGAGGGAGGCGGAGAGAGAAAAAAAGAGACAGAGAAGAGGAAAAAGGGAGAGATGCTGTAAGGTGGTCGTCGTTGCTTCCTCTCTCTTTGATCAAGCTCGTCCGATTTATTTTTTTCCGCCACTCATATACAACCAAACAAAATCAATCCGATCGAGGTTATGGGTAAAGTTGGGCACCAAAGGGGAGTGCGGGCGGCGGAGGGGGTGGGCGTGATATTTCGGCACTGCGGGACAGCAAAGGGATGATGTAACCTAGCACAGCCTCAACACAACTGACGACCGGACCAAATCCAACACCACTAAAACTCGACTCCAGCCTGCCCCTCGCATCTCGCACACACACACAGCATTTGCGATGTAATCACTTCCTCGTTCTTGGGAGGGGCTTAGGCAGACACGCCCACTCTCAGCCACCTGGCCAATCGTCGATGGGAATGAGGCTTCGTCACGCCCCCACCGTACGAAGCCGGCAGACACAGGCAGTGCTGCCCCCGCGACTAGACCCAAGAAGGGCTGCCTGCCTGCCCTCGACACAACAACGGAATGCACCACACTCACTCACACGCACATACTTACACACACTCACACGCACACACGCGCACATCTACATAGCCTAAGCTGTGTTGGTGAACATTAATTGCGCGCACAACAATGTGGACTTTGTACCATAAAAGATGGAGGTGAGGAAGAATGGTGCAAAAGCACATGCAACGTGTTTGATGAATTCATTCTTATTGTTGCAAACAGACTGCAAGTGAGGGCTCAATCAGGGATCATGTCTACAATGATATAATGGCAAGTTATTCTGGTACAACTCTGGCGGGAGGGTGACCACGCTTTGGGACACTCAGCCGCAAGGCACCAAAGGTA
>NC_089748.1:80784149-80799149 GCF_040412425.1 Macrobrachium rosenbergii
CCGGATATTAACACCCATCCTTCTCAACACCCTTGCAGTCCACTCTTTCACGTCTTCCCCTGTTCTTCAGTAATGAACTTTTTAAGTTTTCCCCTCCTCCTGTTCCTTACTAACGCTTTCAAATTTTACCACTTCATCGGCCAGTCGTTCTAAGTTCCTTTCATATGACAAACGGATTCATCTTTTCACTAGTAGGCCAAGCGCTAGGACCTATGAGGTCATTCAACGCTGAAAAGGAGATGGGGAGTAGATAGGTTTGAAGTTGTAACGAAAGGAAAGGCTCGCAGTTGCACTATGAAACATTTGTTAGCAAGATTGAAGAGAGAGAATATGACTGGAAGAGGTACAGTAAAAGGAGTGAAAAGGGTTGCAGCTAGGGGCCGAAAGGGACGTTGTAAAGAGCCTTAAGTAATGCCTACAGTGCACCGCGTGAGGTGCACTGGCAACACTACCCTCTTATGGGGTTCTCTGGTACTAATCATTTTACCATTTTTATGCATCTTCACATTCCTCACCATTTAGGCCTACTTCACAAATAATTAATTTCAACATCTTTAATCTTATATTCTTTCATTTCGCACTCAACATATAGTGTACATCTCACTGTCTTAAATGAGAGGTCGCTAGGCACTTTCTTAATGCAAGCCAACCATGGCTTCCAAAGATACTCCACTTTTCTCAAAATTTTTGGCATACATCTTGATACCTTCCTTGCTTTCTATATTCTGTGAATCGTCACTTCTATCCTACCATCATCCGCTAAATTTACTCTCAAACACCTATATGCATCAACAACTATTCTTCCATCATCCATATTAACATTCACTGCTCCATCTTCCTGGTTTCCAATGACTCCTAACCTTACTCTTGTTCAATTTTCCCTTTAAATTTCTCCTACGGCAAACCCTGTGAAACTTAGCACCATCGGTAAACATCAACCATTCATATTCCATTCATGTTCCATTTCTTAGACTATCAGTTTGTACCTTCATCCTTTCTCAGTTTTCTTTCACCACTTCATCCATAAAAGTATTAAGCAGTCACTGATACAGAACACACCCTCATCAGTCTCCAGCCTCTTTGGCACCAAATCAGTCAATCGCCCATCTACAGTACATATGGCAAGAAACGCATCACTTCCACCATCACATCACTCTCAGCCATTGTTATTTTACAGAATACATCTCCAGTGCCCTCCAATTTGCATCTCTGTCAATTTTATCTTAAGATTTTAGGTTCAAGTGTGCCAAGCACAACATTGCCTCCGCACTCTTAAACGTCTGGAAAAATTGTTTCATAACAAACTCTTAATCCATATAATATAGTTCTTATCTAAACCAAACCATTATTCACTCCACACCAGTCCTTTTATAATCAGTCTTACCTTCTCAACTAACATCTTTACAAACATCTTCCTTAGTATATTATGTAGAGTTCTGGCCAATAATTCTTAGTTTCCTCTATTATCTTGCCACTTAAACAAAGGAACAATATTATTGTCCATTTCACCTACTGCTTTGGAATCTTTCCCTTATCAAACCATACCTTACAAATTCTGATCAGCCACTCCGTCAGACTTTCACAGCCGTCCTGCAGCACCTCACTTGCAATTCCATCAACTCCTGGTGTCTTCCCATTCTTCAATCTTTTAATTGTCGTCCTTGCATCATTAACAGCAACTGCCATTGGCATTCTCAAACTTACACCTGCCCCTTCGACTATTACCTTATTCATCCATACCTATCTTCTATTCTCTTCATACGAAAAATCTTTAAAAAGCTCACTTCATCGACCCCAGACTGTAGCCTCTTTTGGGTGCATCTCTTCATTTGCATTTTTAGTTTTCTGTAAAAGAAATCTATTGAGATGGCTTTGTCTGTCCGTCCGCACTTTTTCTGTCCGCCCTCAGATCTTAAAAACCACTGAGGCTAGAGGGCTGCAAATTGGTATGCTGATCATCCATCCTCCAGTCCTCAAACGTTCCAAATTGCAGCCTTCTGGCCTCAGTAGTTTTTATTTTATTTAAGGTTAAAGTTAGTCATGATCGTGCGTCTGGCACCGCTACAGGCTGAGAGTTTATTACAGCATTATACAGTGTACAGAAAACTCGATTGTGCCGAAAAAACTTCGGCCCATCTCGTACTTGTTCATTTTGAACTCTATTATGTCATTTGTGCATTTACTTGCCCATGGAACAACCAATTATCATCCCTCAGTGCTTGCTCAAATTCATCCCTTCTTTCTGCCCTACAACTGCACCTCAAATAATATTTGTTATTATCTCCAACGAACATTTCATTTTCTAATTGCACCTTTCAATGTTTTTATTTACTCTTCTCACCATTCTGTAATCATGAAAGCACTCCGCTGTCACTAAAGTCTTATATACTCCTTCAACTTCTGTGTTTATATCTTCAGCCTTTTTTTTCCATTTTCCTCTTAGTAGCTTTTCTTACTTGTCCTAATTGCCTTTAGCCTACAGCAAGATTTTCACACCTTCCTCTCCAACTGATCTTTTATAGATTAACTTTTCCTGCACTAAATAATGATCAGATATATCCCCTTACACACGCACATACACACCCACACACACACACACACACATGTATATGTATATATATATATGTATTTATATATATATATATATATATATATATATATATATATATATATATATATATATATATATATATATATATATATATATAAATATATATATATATATATATATATATATATATGTATATATATATATATATATATATATATATATATATATATATATATATATATATATATATATATATATATATATATATATATATATATATATATATATATATATTTGGATTCTTGTAAAGCATTATGATTTTACTGTATTAGATGAATGTGAACTGAAACTGCTCTGACACATTTCACATGTATGATTAGATCATGAGAATATTACTACACGAAGAATATTTTTATTCAATGACAAAAAATCGCCATCATAAAGGTCTATGATTTTATTAGAATTTACTGACATTAGCCAACATAAAATTTTGTTTCTTGACACGATAATTCAACATTGATTTGGTTAATGGTTACCAGTATTATATTCTGATGGCAATATTGCTTGCACGATCAAAGACAGTTCGATGATGTACAACCTACAGTTACCGAACAACTGTAGGTTGGTTTGTTCCATCTTCTGATTCTTTGATGTTCTTACTATTCTCTACCCCTCAGAGCCTTTCCCCGTATTCGATTAATGCCGTCAGTGCACTTCATGTGGTGCACTGTAGCCAGTAATAAAGGTTGTTTGCAGCGTCCTTTCGGTCCCTACGTGAACCCAATTTTTAACCTTTGCCTTACCTTTGTTCCCACTTCCTTTCTTCCATCTTGCTGCCTCAAACCATTCCTTCCAACTCTCTCTCTTTTCACCCTAAGCACTGAATGACAGGAAGTGCCCCGATGCTTGGCCTGTAAGCAAATTTTCACATTCAACTCCGCCTCCCCTCTAGCGCTAAGACATCAAGATCTGCGCTACTTGGTTTCCTCTACATCATCATCGGTGTTCAGCTGCGATGATGCACTGACGCTTGGCCCAATACCAGATTTTTTTTTTACTGCAAAAACTGTGTGTGGACTGGTCTTCCTGAGAGGGTTAGTGTTAATGGCCGAACGCTTAAAGAGGCTTCAAGAAACATACCATTACCCTTGTTTTACTGACATATATTGCTATTTTTATATGCAAATATTATTTTTCTTTTTTAATTAAAATCACATCAATTTTTCTTCTGTTTCCCTCTTTTTTCATATAAAAAGGAATTCTAAAAAATTTATGGCGATTTGGTCTTTTTACACACAATAATTAAAATATCAGTGAATCACTAGCTAGTATAACCTCGCACTTGGCCAGACGATTCGAATTGCTCTGTTTCTGTTAAAGGAAGCTTCTGCAAGTATTAAGATCTTTCCAAATAACGATCATACTTCTCTACATGGAATTTATACGAAATATTAGATTCCCTATATCGTGCAGAGTTCTAAATCAGCGAGGAAATGCACTTTCAAACACATGCAAACATAAAAACGTATACGTATATATTTTGGGTACATTTCACCATTAAACTTCTTAATGAGAGGCGTTCAGAGTCATTCTCCCTTATAAGTTTCCGCTACAGAAAGATTCCCCAACTTTCGGGGTCAAGTTCGGCACATGCATCATAGCGATGCTTAAATACGGTTTGGTTAATAATGTCAGCCTTTGCACTTATAAATGACCTAAATGGAAACAAAATTATTTACTTTGATTGAGCTGATATTTATTATTACCACAATATTTTAAAAAACCGTTATCAAAAGAATTTTATTTCCTCGAAGGATATACAGTAGACATAACGATGTACTTAGAACAAAAGGATATTGGATAAATGAGAAAAACACCTTCCTCTTCTGAACAGAATACTATTTCTAAACTGATGACACGTGCATTTAAATACACAGTATATAATGCACGTACCATCAGTTAATTATTTTTCAAAATATATATATATATATATATATATATATATATATATATATATATATATATATATATATATATATATATATATATATATATAAATATACACACACACATATATATATAGTATATATACATATATATGTATCTATATGTATATATATACATATATATATACTATATATATATATATATATATATATATATATATATATATATATATATATATATATATATATATATATATATATATATATTTATATAAATAGTGAATATTTGTATATTAGTTTCGCTTCTATAGAAATCCAAACCACTTTACAGACCCAGACAAAATTTTCCACACGGCCTCTTTATGTCACCAGAAAGGTTTTTAGCTCAAAATCAAACCCCTACCCCGTGGCAGACATACGAACGCAGGAAAAAACGAATGAAATTTTCGTTTTTACGTCACCTTTTCCTTCAGTTTTCTGGGTTTATTCTCATTTTTCACCTGACACGCCACCTTTTTTTCCCGGCGCTGCCAGACGTATGATTAACCTATACAATAAATCCAAATCCCCCATAACAAATTTTTGACCAGAATTTACGTGAAATTAGATCACGGTTTATGAGAATTATTAATGTAAGTGTTTATTACCTCAATAAAATCAACATTGAAAACCTATGTCTGTTTAAATGTGGTTTACAATCCTCGTCACGGTGAAAAGTAACAGACCAAAGGCTTCTGTGATAGACATACCCCCTCATCAAAAAATTACTCGCGGCGAAAATACCCCTTTTTTTGTGTTCATCTTAAGCCAAACATATCTTAATTATACCTTGCCAATAAAATACAAATTCTTAAGTACCTTGAGGTATTACCATCATCATATTTAAGTACTTAATCCACTAATAAATCACCATTTATCGACAATTTCTATATTAGACCATTCAGACTTCGGCCCACACTTTCCCTCTGAGACGGAAACTGAAACGTTTTCGTTAACACGTACGGAAACAGAAAACAGTTGCAGCTCTTTTTACGGGGTCTAAAATTACAATTATGATATTAATTTGATATTTATAAAACCAACGGACACTGGTATCTTAAGTATCTGCTGGCTAAGACCGACGTTAACATGTACGATATTTCCTTTTTTTTTTTTTTAATTCGTTCAAATGCGAATTTCCTCCTTAATTCTTTCGTTTCTTCTTCGTTTTTAACTTTAGAATTATATTTATTCATTTCTATCTTTTATTAGCACGTATTTACTCAAAACAATAAATACCGATTGCCTAACATTCCTCCAAGATGGGAAAGATTTTTGTTTGACTCATGATTACGTTATTGTACGATTGACCAGGTTCATAGATGCCGTACGTGTAACTTTGTACACAATTCTACGTTTTCTTAATATGATGAGGGACTGGAAAGTTAACTCTTGCAGCAGTTCACTTAATAATAGGAAAGAAGTAAATGGTCGTAACAGAGCATAGACTGAATATTTCTTATTATAAAAAGACGTCAATTCTCATACAATATTAATGAATGAGTTTAAATTAGAACTGAGGGGTTGGTTCAGCTTTTTATGAATTGGACAGTGAAGCTTACTTTCATTATAGTAACACATATCATGTTAAGACATCATTGGCCTAGGCCTACACCAAATTGTCTGTATCACATGGAAATATTGTTTTAGATTTTTATTGCATGGTTTGGACTTATAATGGCCTACAAATAGAGTGTCTGAGATGCTTCCCAACTGAAATACAGCAGCAAACTGTCTCGAAATTGGCGCTAACCTGTCCACATGTGCAATTACCTGTCAGTTGGTTGGAAGATATTTAAGCAAAATACCATCAGTTCATCCGCTCTGGTGAGTGGACCATCTCCACCCACAAACTGTTGTCTATATGTAAGTTTTAACGGCAGTTTTGATGTACTGACAGAAATAACAGGTAAACTTGGGGGTGTTAGGGAGGAGAAAGCGGGAAAGGGAGAGAGATAGCTTATCGAATGTCATTCAGTTTTTCCAGGCAGTGCCGTGCTGTCAGCTAGTATATATATACATATATATATATATATATATATATATATATATATATATATATATATATATATATATATATATGCAGTATATATATATAGATATATACATATAAGGAGTATATGCAGGGGTGAACGCCCAGATGTATGATAGGACTATTAAGCCAATTCATCTTATTGGGAGTGAAGTGAGATTAACTGCAAATTAAAAGAAAAAAGTATATTTATAAAGGAAGTGGATCAAGCCTTTCGGGATGGTATGGTCATGTGAAGCTAATGGTGGAAGATTAAATGGTGAAAAGTTACAAAGTGCCGGGAAGAACACAGAGGGGAAGACAAAGAAAGTGCTTACAGGAGAGTGGAAGAGGTACTGGAATGGAAAGGCCTTACCATTCAGTCAATGATGAGGTGTGTAAGGGGTTCGATTTACAGTTGATGAGCCTCATGTGTGGTGTATGAAGCGACTCATGTCTTGGAAGCTTTATGAAAAGGTGATTCGTCCCACGGCTCTTCAGTAAATATATGTATATATGTGATAGCAGTGACCATTGTCTTGTCTTTTCTTTCTAGAGGATATGTACAGTGTCGGAAGATCTATTTTTTATCTATATATATCTAAATCTATATATGTTTATATTCATATATATACTGTATTATATATATATATATATATATATATATATATATATATATATATATATATATATATATATATATATATATATATATATATATATTGTAACGACCCAGTATATATAGGTTCTTTAACATACTAGGACGGGGCTGTCATGACTGACGGCAGATGCAACAAACAAAGGAGGAGAAAACAACAAAAACAATAAAATGAGCTTTAATATTAATTTATTTACAAAGTTTTATAAGTATTTACAAGTGAGTCAGGTCTGTAAAAAGATAAAACCATAAATACAAGAAAACCAAAAGGCAGCACTAAACAAAATCAAGTTAAAATAAACAAAAAAAGTAGCTTTAAAAAAAAAGGCAAAAATAAACAACAGGGCAGAAAAAAATACCAAACATACGTCCTCCATTGGGTCACCAAGACAACCCTCAGCTGCACAACAGGGACAAGACCCACAAACCAGAATACCCCGATGGAGACGTCAGGACAGCCTCACGCTGTCATCAAAGATGAGCAGCTCGACACGTTCATGGTCACACTCACCTCTACGTCGTGCCACTGAAGAATTTGCTGCTCAAAAAATCCGACCAACGTCGACTCCAAAACTGCCTGCTGCTGCTGCCACTGCCGCTACTCTCGCTGCCCTACAGACCCGACTGATCGGCAGCTCACCGATAACATCAAAACAAAAAAAAACTTGAAGGTAAGGGAGGCAATCCACAAAGGGAACGAGCGGGAACCAGCAGTTCCCGCAAAACCTATGGTGACATATATATATATATATATATATATATATATATATATATATATATATATATATATATATATATATATATATATATATATATATATATATATATATATATATATATATACTAACGAGAGCACATGCTACCTGTGGCAGGGCAGGAGGCAGTTGAAGGGTTCCCTGTTTAAACATGGCTACCAGTCGTGAACTGGGACCTTCTGTCTTAAGAACTTCTTTTGGGAGTTTCATTGATCTCAAAAATCATAAAATGCAATACCTATGGTCATCATTTGATAAAAATGTGGCCTAAAATAAAAAACATAAAATTTCCAAGAAATTGATAAAATGGTAAAAATAAATTGACGATACATTATAAATTTTCAAGAAAACCAGCTTCCTCCATGAACTTCAAAATATCCTCTCCAGGATCCCAGTAAGGACTATAATTACCCTCTTCATCAATGAACTCTGAGAAGAAACGATTTCTCAAGTTCCCAAGGTTGGGGTACTGAACCAGCACAAAGTGCTACACAGAGACTGATGGCAATAATAGGAAATACACTTTCCCCTGAATGAATTTTTGGCATGGGAGAATTATGATACAAACTAAGTGATGTAGAGTACAATACAAAATTAAACAAATTATTTTAATCATCAGGAAAACAGAAATAAAATAATAAAGAATATTCTATTAATGGGAAATCAAGCTGCAATGATTTTCTTATCATATCTTCCAAGGAATCCTGCCTTCCTCTTCTGAAGAGAATACTCCCCTTCAAGGGTACCCTCAAAGAAGTGGCCTCCCTAAAAAACCATTGGCCCTCACCCTTGGGCCCTCACCAGGCCTGCTTCCCCAACCTGGCAGGATGCCTGCCTTCTCCAAAGAAGCAGCTTCTGGGTCGGACCCTTCCATTCAAGGCTGCCCTCAAGAGACTAGCGAGCTTTGGGGGGTTTTTGGGCATCATCCTTGAAGTTCTTGAGCCCTCTCCAGGCCCACTTCCCCAGCCTGGAAGGATACCTGCCTTCCTCCAAAGAAGCAGCCTCTGAGTCAGACCCTTCCCTTCAAAGCTGGCCTCAGAAGACTGGCGAGTCTTAGGGGCTTTTTGGCTTCATCTTTGAAGTCTTTGGGCCCTCTCCAGGCCGGCTTCCCCAGCCTGGCAGGACACCTGCCTTCCTCCGACGAAGCAGCCTCTGGGTCCGACCCTTCC
Source organism: Macrobrachium rosenbergii (assembly GCF_040412425.1). Classification (NCBI taxonomy): domain Eukaryota; kingdom Metazoa; phylum Arthropoda; class Malacostraca; order Decapoda; family Palaemonidae; genus Macrobrachium; species Macrobrachium rosenbergii. The sequence goes on from NC_089748.1 coordinate 80,793,279, forward strand.
CTTCAAGGATGCCCTCAAGAGACTGGCAAGCCTTGGGGGCATTTGGTCCCCATCCTTGAGATGCTTTGGCCCTCTCCAGGCTCTCTTCCCTAGCCTGGCAGGATACCTTGCCTTCCTCTGGGTACGCAGCCTCTGGGTTGGACCCTTCCCTTCAAGGCTGCACTCAAGAGACTGGCAAACCTTTGGGGCTTTTGGGCCTCATCTTTGAAGTTCTTAGGCCCTCTCCAGGCCCTCTTCCCCAGCATGGCAGGATACCTGCCTTCCTCCAAGGAAGGAGCCTCTGGGTCTAACCTTTCCCTTTAAGACTGCCCTTAAGAGACTGGCGAGCCTTGGGCGCTTTTGGGCCTCATCCTTGAAGTTCTTGGGATCTCTCCTGGCCCTCTTCCCCAGCGTGGCAGGATACCTGCCTTCCTCTGAGGAAGCAGCCTCTGGGTTGAACCCTTCCCTTCAAGGATGCCCTCAAGAAACTGTTGAGTATTTGGGGCATCTGGACTTCATCCTTGAAGTTCTTGGGACCTCTCCATGCCCGCTTCTCCAACCTGGCAGGATACCTGCCTTCCTCTGAGGAAGCAGACTCTGGGTTCAGCCCTTTCCTTCTAGGCTGCCCTCAAGAGACTGGTGAGCCTTGGGTGTTTTTGGGTCTCATCCTTCAAGTTCTTGGGCCCTCTCCAGGTCCACCTCCCCAGCCTGGCAGGATACCTGCCTTCCTCTGAGGAAGTGGCCTCTGGGTTGAACCCTTTCCTTCAAGGCTGCCCTCAAGAGACTGGTGAGCCTTGGGAGCTTTTGGGCCTCATCCTTGAAGTTCTTGGGCCCTCTCCAGGTCCTCTTCCCCAGCCTGGTGGGATACCTGCCTTCCTCTGAGGAAGCAGCCTCTGGGTCGGACCCTTCCCTTCAAGGTTGCCCTCAAGAGACTGGAGACCCTTAGGGGCTTTTGGGCCTCATCTTTGAAGTACTTGGGCCCTCTCCAGGTCCGCCTCCCCAGCCTGGCAGAATACCTGCCTTTCTCCGAGGAAGCAGCCTCTGGGTCGAACCCTTCCCTTCAAGGCTGCCCTCAATAGACTGGTGAGCCTTGGGGATTTTTAGGCCTCATCCTTGAAGTTCCTGGGCCCCCTCCAGTCCCACTTCCCCAGGCTGGCAGGATACTTGCCTTCCTCTGAGGAAGCAGCCTCTGGGTCGGACCCTTCCCTTCAAGGCTGCCGTCTAGAGACTGGCGAGCCTTGGGGGCTTTTGGGCCTCATCTTTGAAGTTCTTGGGCCCTCTTCAGGCCCACTTTCCCAGCCTCGTGGTATACCTGCCTTCCTCTGAGGAAGCAGCCTCTGGGTCGAACCCTTCCCTTCAAGACTGCCCTTAAGAGACTGGTGAGCCTTAGGGGCTTTTGGGCCTCATCCTTCAAGTTCTTGGGACCTCTCCAGGTCCACTTCCCCAGCCTGGCAGGATACTTGCCTTCCTCTGAGGAAGCAGCATCTGGGTCGGACCCTTCCCTTCAAGGCTGCCCTCAAGAGACTGGTGAGCCTTGGGGGCTTTTGGGCCTCATCCTTGAAGTTTTTGGGCCCTCTCCAGGCCCGCTTCCCAAGCCTGGCAGAATACCTGCCTTCCTTGCTGTGATAAGTTTCAAAACAGCCAAGTTTGGCATTGATTTACCAGCTGGTGCCTTGGTATTTCTGAATTTGTCCGTAAATCAACTTGGTCACGCTGGGCAACAGCCCCTTGTCAGCAGCACCTTGGCTGCCTACTAGTGTGAAGGTCTTACCGGACCCAGTCTGTCCATCGAGAGCCTGTTTCTTGATCAGCATCCTTCTTCCCAAACGCTCTGCTTTAGCTACTGCATTTGAGATTTGAATCATTAGATTCTTGCTGTCGTCCTCGAATTTTCTTTCATCAGCCAGTCTTTCCACTTCACTTCCTACTTGTGCTAAGTCTTTCAGCAAACTTTCTATTATGTCTGCTAGCTCATCGATAGAGTTTGTCCTTATTTCCTATTTACTGAGGTGTTTTTTTTGGGGATGGAGATGAGCTAAGGGATCGTCTGCCATCATTAGCAAGTTAGCAAGGGAACAATCTGCTCCAGTTCCTTGTTCAAGGGATCGAAGTTCCGGTGAAGCATCAAGATCTTCTCTTCGAATTCCGCCATCACGTCGGATTCTCTCATTGCTTAGTTGAGGGCTTCAGCCTTGTCGGGTGCTCCATTCCAAGTGTTTCTTAGGGAGGACAGTTTTTCGTCCAGCCAACGGAAGGATTCAAATCTTGGTGTTTTATCGTCTTTTGGAGAGCATCTCAAAATGCTCCGAGCAAGCGTTTGGCGTTTCTCTTCCAATAGATTTAATGAATCTGAGCTAGTTAAATCCTCGATGGGTACTCCCCAAGGCATCGTGAAATAAGCTGCTTCATTTGGGATTCGCCTGCTAAAGATGATATTGATGTTTGCCTGAAGACGCAGCTAACTCTTATAGCAAAGCAAAATGAAATTTCAAAATACGTCAATGCAAAGATTGTAATAATAAAAAGACAAATTTCAGGGTTCAAATGTTAATGTTTAATAAGACGTATTAGAAACAGAATTAATGAGTTCATACGGAATAATTCTCTCTCTCTCTCTCTCTCTCTCTCTCTCTCTCTCTCTCTCTCTCTCTCTCAGGATTCCCGAAAAGGCAAATACTTCCTACTGGTATAAGATCACCTCTCTCATATAAAATTAATTTGTAAGTAGTTTCTTGTTAAAGTTCTGATGTAATTGATATTGAAGTTGTATAACAGGAGTAGTATTCACTGTGATCCTCGTAATACAGGTGGCTCATAGTTACCACATGAGGTCAATTAAACACTTTATAAATTCTAAAGATCAAGCAAGGGGAGAAGGGGGAGGGGAAAGGGAGGGGGAAGGGGAGGGGAGGGGATGGGGGAAGGGCAGGGACACACACACAGAAACGCAGCCACACAAACACACACACACACACACATATATATATATATATATATATATATATATATATATATATATATATATATATATATATATATATATATATATATATATATATATATATATATATATATATATATATATATATATATATATATATATATATATATATATATATATATATATATATATATATATGCTGTATATATATACCAAGAGGGTGAAAAAATTAAAACTAGAGTCTGTGTCACAAGAAAAACAATATTATCTTACTAGTTTCGTAGATGATCATGAGATTTTTAACAAAAAGGGTATAAAGTTCCTTAACATGAAACGTAGTTGCAATGAAATAAGAGCTAGAAAATTCATCTCTCACTTTACACTTACACTTAAGGAAAAAAGCATTGTAGGTCATGTTTATGAAGAGAGGGATTCAGTTTTCAAGAGAAGGTCTCGATGTGGGGATACCGAGTAATAAGATAAGGATAAAAAGAAGTAAATTTTAAGGTTTCTATTTATAACGGAAGAAATTTCAGCGATAATAAACAATAGATGACGGTGAAGAGAGGGCTCAGTGAGGATGGAATTCATGTACAGTACAATACATCTAAAGGAGGTTGGTATAAAAACCGCGTTTTTTCTTTAGAGAAATGACCTCTGTATAAGTGCATCCATAAAGTTCAAAACTTTATAACATTATGCTTACATTAAACAACAGTTCCTTGGAATGTCCATTTCGATCTAATTAGCAATTAATTACATGGATTTAGTATTTTCCTTAAATTAAATAAGCAATTAGGCAAAAACAGCAAGTTATTAGATGCAAAGTAGACTTAATTCACATTTACTTCATCAGACTGAATATCTTCATTACAGGCGACACCAGCCTGCCCTACACTGCTCTCGTGACCACCAGAAGAGGGCTGATAATAATGAATTCAGTGAGCACTGGTATTCCTTGTCTGATGTTTCATAAGCTAGTATTCTAGGGCATAATTTGGCTTCTAGCGGGCATTAGGGATATGTGTTTTACCCTCATTACAGGATGGTACATTGTGTACATGAGGTGACTTTCAATGTACTATTTGCTCCACATAAATGTGAAATGCAACAGTTGTTATTCTCAACAGGGGTTCAATGGATGGTTAAGTGTTGTAGTCAGTAAAGGTACAAGACTGATTCCAGTTAAACCGTCTTCACTGATCACCTAATTTCGTACTCTACTCACTTTCCATGAGTTACTGAGCTTTGGAAGCGCTGCACTTGATAGATTTGAATATTGAACAATACTTGGTGGAACTTTAACTAGAAGCTTAATTTTCCATAACACGGAGAAAATTATCTCATCGAATGTAGTCAGAAAATTAGGTACCATCGTAAGCTTTTGTCCTTAGTTCTGCCCAGGACCCACTAGTTGGAATCATGCTCTCTCTTATGGAAATCAAAAACTTTTGGGATCTTCCTCTTCTAAACAAAAGTGTCCAAAGTAGCAGTGCTTTTTCTTTGTTATTAGAGATTATGGTTCAAATATTACATGCTTTTACTCTTGTATGAATACACAGAATGCCTCCAATATGCGCTCGATCAACCATATTCATAAAGCTGATACATTTCAGTCGTACAAGAGATAAATGTTCATTACAACCGCACACAAGTTACACAAGCTCATATATATATATATATATATATATATATATATATATATATATATATATATATATATATATATATATATATATATATATATGTGTGTGTGTGTGTGTGTGTGTGTGTGTGTGTAATTCTAATAGCCACAATGCCCTCTTAACGTCTTGTCTGGTAAAAGTGACCCGTAGATTCTACATATATATATATATATATATATATATATATATATATATATATATATATATATATATATATATATACATATATATACTCGTGTATATATGCTGTATATATATGGGTATAAATTTTTGCCACATATGCACACTCATGCACAATCATGAAGCCACAAACATCTTTTAATATCAAATCCTCTTTCTCTTGTGAATAACCAACACCCACGGGGAGTCAAAGTTACTGTCTATCGTTTTTTCTAAAGCACACCATGGTTTGAATCCTGGCCGGCGCATAAGTATTTATCAGCTATAATTCCCCTTAGGTATAAGTTACTCCCAAGTTATAGTGAATTCGGTATCAAACGATAGTTGTGGCTCGGTATTTGTGAATATATACATATGCATCTACATATACAGTATATATGTTACAGTTAGATTGTGAAACCAGGGATTTCATGAAATCCCGGAAATTTTCAGGAAATCCCGGAAATTTTCAGGAAATTCGTGAAATCAACAATTCACTTAGGAACATTTGACCCCCAAGGGGCTAGTGTTAAACACGGCGAAACAGTGATTCATCTACACTGTTTCGCAGTGTTTAGTACTAGCGGATCAGATGTGTTTCATCCTGTTTAATACTAGCCCCTCAGAGATCAAATGTGTTTCGCCCTGTTTAGTACTAGCCCCTCGGGGATCAAATATGATCAAATGCACTTAGGGACATTTGATCCCCGAGGGCTAGTACTCAACGCGGCGAAACACATTTGACCCCCGAGGGGCTAGTAATAAACATGGCGAAACAATGTAGATGAATCGCTCATTATTACTGTTTCGACGTGTTTAGTACTAGCCCGTCGGGGATCAAATGTCCCTAAGTGAATTGGTGATTTCATGAATTCCCTGAAATTTTCAGGGATTTCACGAAATCCCTGGGTTTGGTTTCACAGTCTTACTGTAACACACACATATATTTATATATACAGTATATATATATATATAAATATATATATGTATATATATATATGTATGTATACTGTATATACATATGTTTATATATATGTATACTGTAATACATATGTTTATATATATATATATATATATATATATATATATATATATATATATATATAT
>NC_089748.1:80804149-80811649 GCF_040412425.1 Macrobrachium rosenbergii
CCGCTAAAAGGCAACATTGTACTCCCCTATAATTTTATAAACGAGGTAACTATCTAATCTAAAGAGACCTGGACTTTGATTCATAAGCTGATGTTTAAAATGCTTAATAAAAGTAATTTCAATGATATTTATTTTAACAATATTATTACAAAATATCTCAGATGAGTTTTTCCAGTCTATATAAATAAAGCACTTGTCAAATGATCTGTTCTAACTGCATAACAATGTTGTTTTATACGATAACCCATTTCTTTACCAGCTTGACCTTGATATTTACTATTACATTCAGTACAAGGAATCACGTAAATACAACCAATATTTTTCTTTGGGAAATTACGGACTATGAACTGATTTTGAACTGTTCCTGGATTTTTAAAAACAACATTTATCTTTAAAGTTCAGTAATGTTTGAATAAAAGAAAAATTTACATTTCAGTATATGACAGTGTTAGAATATATTCCCTCATAAAAGGTTCCTTATTCTTATTGAAGAAAAAAACTTTTTTGATTCCTGCAAAGATTTTTCGGTTAAAAACTTTGGGTATTCTAACCTACTTCCAACGTCATAAAGTTTTCTAAATTCTGTATTTATGAATTCCGGACTGCAGACCCTTAATGCCCTTAAAAACGCGCGCGCAAAAAAAAAAAAAAAAAAAAAAACAAGGAGTTTTACACCAACATGCTGATTCGAATAATAGTGGATAGAGGAACAGATGTTGAAGGATTCCTGTAAATATCAAATGCAAAGCTTCTGTCCCTTCCATGTACCAAACCATTTGAAAACGGTACTACGCAATTATTTTCTTCTTCAGTGGTGAATTTAATAGAATGTGCCAAATTATTTAACTTGTCCAAAAAGCTGTTCAATTCTCAACTATGGGTCAAATACAGAATATGTCATCAGCATATCGAAACCAAAGGCAAAATAGCAGGCAACGTTTTTACTTAAAAAACTTCAGATATAGATTGCTAAGCTCTAAGGATTGTCCATAATCACTCCTGATTTTTTAAATAAATAATTTCCATTAAAACCAAACTTGCAATCTTTAAAACAAAATATTATTCAGTTCTATATATATATATATATATATATATATATATATATATATATATATATATATATATATATATATATATATATATATATATAGTATATATAGTACACGTATATATGTCACAGAGAAAAGGAAACGCCGGGTATAAATCCTGGCCGGTTTCGACTTCAGTATTTCCGTGACATCTTCAGAAGACACTGGGCACTAAATCTTGTCTTGTTTCATATTTAGTATTTCAAAGACTTCTTCAAGATTCCTCTTGACGAAACCGGCCAGGATTTATACCCAGTGCTCCATTTTCCCATGTAGTACATCTGCATTCATAAACCACGTGGTATTGTAATTTAAAGTCTGTATATATATATATATATATATATATATATATATATATATATATATATATATATATATATATATATATATATATATATGTATGTATATATATATATATATGTATATATATATAGATATATACATATACATACACACACACACACACACATATATATATATATATATATATATATATATATATATATATATATATATATATATATATATATATACTGTATATTTATTTCTATTGAAGTTATTGTTAGTATTCAAGCCGATACTATACATTTATGAAGACTTTAAATTAGTCTATACTTCTTTTTCTCTTCTGACATGCTTCTCATGAATAAGGAAAAATTACTCAAGATTCTTTTTATTTACTTTTACTTTTTCTAGTGGACGGATCGTTTCCCCACCTCTCGGCGGCGTCTTCAGCAATGGCTTACAAACTGGCATACAGGGTTTTTATTACTGCATGCAGATTTTTTTTATTTTAAACACGACGTCACTGAGGTGCTGAATTTCTATTGGTAGGAGGGTCTCATTCTCTCGCTGGTGGTCTGGGCAGCTTCATGGGCATTCCTGGTGCTCCGTACGATGCATCCTATGCTGCGGCTTGCAGTAAAGGGCATGGGCAAGGGCGTGATTCCTGCCTCTGGCTGATAGTCTTGATTTGCTTTGTTGTCGGTAGTTGTGTCCAGGGAAGTTCTTTCGCTCGTGCCTCTTTTAGGATTCTCATGGGTGTCCTTTGGTTTCCTTGAAGAAGGGAGGATGAAGTCCGTGTTCCTCTGTATATTTAACGCAGGCCGTTGTTGATTTATACTCACAACTTCTGCTATTTGCAATCTGTGGAACCGATTATTTACATATGTACATATGTAAATAATACAATATACGATATACAAAATTTTTTTCACAACAGGATAGGTTCTAAGATATCCATTGAATTTACTCAAGCTATTGCCAAGTACTGCATTTTTTTTATTATAATCTGACATATTTTGGATGTATCTTTAACCGTTTGAAAGAATTCAGATATATTTTTCTTTTGTTGAAGAAACCTTGATTACGAGGGGAAGGAAAAGCAAACACAATTTCAGGAACAGGTATACATTGAACCATACTGCGCAGGTGCGTGAGAGTAGAATAGAGAAACTTTTTAATATGAGGCGACGTATGACTTTAAAACTAATTAAATAATCTCGATTCAAAGTCATCAGATAGAGAGGAAGAACGTTCTCAGCGCGAACACTTATATTTATGCTCAATGAGATAATGAGAATTGTTTCTAACAGTTGCAGATGTTGGGAAAACAGAAATAATGTTGTAAACATCGTCTATCGCAAAGTTAGATTCAACTTGCTATTTATCTTCCTCGCGCTTCCCATCAGTAGGGCAAATGAGAGCTTCTTCGATTGTATCACGCTTGTCAAATACATCCGAATATATCCGAAGGCATCTGAAAATCCGCAAAACTGTGCCTGCTTGTTCTGATCGTCGCTCTCTCAAAAGATCACATCTTAAACCCGACGTAAGAATTGCTTGGGAGAATTGCAGCTGATAGAGACGAAATCACTCTCCTAAGAGACGGCCAAGCTCTCAGATGCCATCTGCTTCTGGCGCCTCGAAACGCACACTTCTTTCTCCCTCCCCACGTCGTCCGGAGAGGGCCTTTCGCCGTGGATTTCGTAAATATCTTTTTGTTTATGAATAGATATGCAAATGTTCTCCAGCATATTTTCTATCAGTCTACATTTATAAAACATTATCCATTCACACACACACACATATATATATATGTATATACTGTATATACTATATATATATATATATATATATATATATATATATATATATATATATATATATATATATATATATATATATATATATATATATATATATAATCAGTATAAACGAGAAGAAATGAATAACAGCTGGTTTGCTGAAAGAGAGGAAGGTGGATGTTATAATATTTTGTGAGGCTAAAGTAAAAGGGCAGGGTGTGCTCGACTGTGAAGGAAGAGTGGTTACCAAGAGTGTCTCGATAGATGCAGAGCAAGATGAAGTTCTTCATTGGACAGGTGGGTATCGTTCTCAGCTAGCATTCTGCTGGTCCCGCGTTCGATTCTCCGACCGGCCAATGAAGAATTAGAGGAATTTATTTCTGGTGAAAGAAATTAATTTCTCGTTATAATGTGGTTCGGATTCCACAATAAGCTGTAAGTCCCGTTGCTAAGTAACCAATTGGTTCTTAGCCACGTAAAATAAATCTAATTCTTTGGGCCAGCCCTAGGAGAGCTGTTAATGAGCTCAGTAGTCTGGTTAAACTAAGGTGTACTTAACTTAGAGCAAGATGAGGGGTACTGTTTGTGGTGTTAGAAAGATTTAAGGAATTAGTGAAAGAGTTCATAAGTGTCAGTCAGATGATTTTAATGATCAAGAGTTACAGATTGAGTGTTACTTGAGAAAACTCATGATAAGTCTAAGAATAAGCACGAAAAGGATATTTTCTGAATCTGAAGCTGTGCTTTGCTGAGTTTTGGAAACGAGTGAGTTTGGGTGCACTAGGTACTAGTAATGAAAAGGTAGGCAACACCATAAGAGGTGGTGTATGTGGATGTACTGAGGTCGTGGAGTGATTTAAAATACAAAGAGTATAGGAGCTAAGCAATTAGAATTAAGGTGGATAGTAGGTAAGCTTTCTGAAGAAAAAGAAAACGGTGAGGGAGAGAGTTTTTTATTACATATGTGTCAGGTCTTAGAACGTGGAAGTGCAAATTAATGGGAGTAAAGGTGATGAAAGGAGTGGCGGAGGTAATATCTGAATATTATGCAGGTGAAGACAGCGGTCGTTGGTAAAAGTATTAGTTGAAGAGCAAAAGATGAAACTGGGACTGTAAAATAAGTTTGATAAAGAAGATTAGGAATTTCAAATAAGAAAATTGATGACCTATGGGGTTTTGGTTAAAGAAACCGATGAGGAGTTTATAAGGAATCGGCAAGGGTTTTTTCTGGGTATCAGAGGGGTAGGAGGGAAAAGAACTAAACAGAAGGTTAGTGAGGCAATAAAAAAGGTTACATGAAATGGAGATGTGAAACAAAAAAGACGATCATATAGCAATTAAAAAAAGAGGAAGAATAACTTGGTCAAGGATGCAGGAAAGTTGCTAAGGGTAAATTTGAACAACAACAATAGGGAGGCAAAGATGCACTTGTAGGGAGTAAATAGTGTTTCAAAGAAAGGCTAACGAGCAATTGAACTAAAGATAGAAGATGTACATGGAGAGATGCTCTCCTAAGAAAATGCAGACCTGCATCGAAGTAGTGAGCTTTTTTTGAGTAACTGAATGTGGACAACAAAAGCGAGCCATTTTCTAAATGATGCAAGAGTGAACGTCATTATTGTAAATTAGAAAATGCTTGTGAACACCACTGCTGTAGATACAAAAAGGGTAATATAAAATATTACAAATGCCGCGGTACGCTGGTGAAAGTGCTATAGAGTGGCTGTTGACAGGATGTAGGGTAATCTATGAGCGGATGGTTCCTCGTGATTGGGTGAGAGAAGTTGGGGTTCTTTTTTTATGAGGGGTAAAGGTGCCATAAATGACAGTAAGAATTATGGTACCAGAACACTGCCTAGCACACCAAGGAAAGTTCACCATAGGATTTTGATGTCCGTAGTAAGTGACTGATACGAAACGTGAGAAATTTGAGAGTAAAGAAAAGCAGCTACATGTGATATATATGACCCTAGAACAAGCTTGAATAAAAACCATAAAGATATAATGTGGAGGAACGTTGAAGATGTATGGATATCGAAAGTAAAGCCTATATGGGAATATTTAGATTGGAGAGTTACTTGTTTGATGCAAAAGTTTATTCATTTTTATATTTTTGCGGATGGAGTGATGTGAGAATTAAGAAAAACAGCAGATATAAGTGTAATGCTGTGGGGTCAAGAAGGTAATATGGAGTAGGTGATGTCTACAGATGTTACGGTGTTGATCATGAATTGTAAAAAGAAACGCCAGAGAGTTATGAAATAGTACAAAAGCGTTGAAAGAGGAGAAAGTTGAAGGTGAATGTGAGAAAGAATAAGGTTACGGTAACGAATGAAAATAGGAAAGATGAAGAAATGAAATTTATTAGTGTTATGAACCACTTCTGGTTCAGCAGGTTCTTTAAATACAAAAATATCGGAACTGGAATGACTGGCAGAAATTGAGGCAGACAAAGGAGGAAGGAGCTGAACGAAACAAAAAAAATTACCTTAAACTAATTTATTATGTATAGTAATTTACAATATATACAAGTCAGTCCAGGTTTAGCATACGTAATTTAAATAAATGTTAACAGCAGCAGTCAAAATTAATAAACAAGTCTTAGAAATGACAATCATAATCAAAACAATGCAAAAAGCATCTCAAAATTCAGTTACTTGAGCCATACTCTGCTCGAAAGCATTAATAACAATAATGTATTGAAAATTATTACTAGAGCCATACACTGCTCGACACCATTAATACCAAAAATGTAATGAAAATCATCATCAGAGCCATACACTGCTCGACACCATTAGTAACAAAAATGTAATGAAAATTATTTACCAGAGCCATACACTGCTCGACACCATTAATAACAAGAAGTGAAAAATCATACCAAAATAATATCATTACTAAAACAGTCATTACCAATAAACAAACAGGCAGCATAAACAATCAAATAATAAATAATCGATAAAGCAACCATATAAAATCACTCGAGGTAATAATAATCACAATATCAATCTCCGTACGTAGAGATAACACGATAGACCCAGCTGTCAAGAAGGATGAATGTGATCAGACGAACTCCTGTGAAGACACCAAAGCAGCCACCAACTGCTCAACTGGAACACAGTCATCATCACAGATGAATTACAGGAGAAACGTCGAAACAGTACGTCTGCTGTTATGCAGGAAGATCCACGGAAGGAAGGCTATGATTTAGCTGTCCCACCATCCTTCAGCTGATGAGGCCAACAGGTACGGAGTACCTGCTGTTCCAACAAAGACTCCATGTTGCTAAAGCTGCCGGGAACCTGACTCGCTGCTATGCTAAACCCGACTGCCACTGTCAGAGACAACGCGACAGACGTCAACTTTCCTTCAAAGAAAATAAAAAAGTAAGGAGGCAACAACCCACCAAGGGAACAATCGGCAAACGATTGTCCCATCAGAAGTACTAAACCTCACATTAGGGATGGTGAAAAAATGGAAGTAGTTAACCTGCAAATGTTTTTCTCAATAAAAGTAACAGATTATAGTTAAATGAGAGAAGGGGCAAGTCGCACACTAGATCATTCAAGAAAGGTAGCAGGGTTCATGTTAAAGATTTGAAAGATGGAAGTCAAAATATTAAGTATACCTTAGTTTAACCAGACCACTAAGCTGATTAACAGCTCTCCTAGGGCTGGCCCGAAGGATTAGATTTATTTTACGTGGCTAAGAACTAATTGGTTACCTAACAACGGCACCTACAGCTTATTGTGGAATCCGAACCACAATATAACGAGAAATGAATTTTTATCTCCAGAAATAATTTCCTTTAATTATTCACTGGCCGGTCGAAGAATCGAACGCAGGCCCAGCAGAGTGCTAGCTGAGAACGATACCTACCCGTCCAATGCGAAACTAGATGGAAGTAAAAGTTTACATGTATGGAAAGATTGGTAAACCAACTCTGCTTTATCAAAAGGAAGTTTGGGCACTGAACGTAAATGAAAGAAAAAAATTGAAGCTGAAAAAATTAGTAGTTTGCACAGTATATGTGGAGAAAGAAGGGTTGAACGGGTAAGCAATGTGGGGACATAAGGGAATAATTTTTGAGGTGATTTGATTGTGTGGAGAGTATGCAGGGCGATGAGTTAGTGAAAAATGTGTATAATTTGGAAATGCTGGGAGGAAGGCGGAGAGGGAGAGGAAGAACTGAAAAGTGTTGGGTAGATGGAGTGGGAAACTATTGGAAGGGCTTTAGAACCAGGATGCGAGATATGATAAAATCCCATGTATGGATTTGAATGAATTTCATTTGGGCCAGATAAATAAAAATTAATCCCATGGCAGCA
>NC_089748.1:80816649-80829149 GCF_040412425.1 Macrobrachium rosenbergii
GTTTTCTTGTCATTAGCAAGACTGAAACTTGGCATTGTCTCTACCCTACTCGGATTCGCCTGCCCTTCATTTCTGTTTTCACCAAAAGTAAAAGCTTCGTTCTCTGCTAGCTCCCTTATAAAAGCTATCTTAATGTTGTCTGGTTTCAATTGCTTCTACATGAAAAACCCAGCTCTGAAAGTGAGTCGGAGAGATATGTGAAGAAATTAACAATCAGCACTGACTAGAATGATTATAATTCTGCGTATATACTTTGAAATGACTGGTCTTTAGTCAGGAACAAATCTCATAAATAGGGGAAATTGAATAATAATATTCATATAAAGGAGAGAAATGGTGGTTAGGCTTCTCGCGTAAACAATTCTTAAACTGTCTTATTGCGACTCCGCAGACGTTTGAAACTTGAATTTGGTTTACAAATTCGTCCACAAAGGATATACAGGGTGTCCATAAAGTCTCTTTACAATTTAAAAAATAGATTACAAAAGCAAATGAATAAACAAATGTGTGGAATTATTACAAAATGAGGAGGAAATATTGAAGTTTTTGCCTCATTTAATACATCTCTATATGGGCACCATTAGTTGCACGAAGCACATCAAGAGGGTACTCGATTTCTTACCATGTTCGCTGTAGCATAGCCTCATCAGTGGTGGCAATGGCATTAGTGATCTTTTGCTTGAGGTCAGTGATGTCCCGTATCTTTAACATAATCCCACAGAAAGAAGTACAGGGGAGTGATAACTGGTGAACGAGGTGGCCAGGGAATTGGGCCATCCCTTCCAATCCACCTGTCTGGAAATGTTTGATTTAGGAGCCCACGAACATGCAGTCCCCCCTGTGGTGGTGCACCATCTTGCTGGAAAATAATGGTTGGCTGAAGGTCATCTGCCTTTGGTGCCACATATTCAATTAAAAGGTTAAGGTAAACATCTGCATAATTGATGTCTTGTTGATGAAAAATGGACCAATGATTATGTTGCACATGATCCCACACCACACATTCACCTTTTGTGCTATCTTGGTGAAGTTCCCTAGTCACATGGGGATGTTCTGATCCCCAGATTCTCACATTATGTCCATTCTGTTTCTCTGAAACATGAAAGGTTGCCTCACCAATAAAACAAACTCGGGTAAGGAACGTTTCATCCTTAGATATTCGTTCCAGCATGTTAACTGCAAACTCTTTTCGTCTTCGTTTATCATTTGGGTCGAGCGCCTGTATGAGATGCACTTTGTAACCGTACAATCGCAAGTTCTTGTGTACAACTTTGTGCACTGTTGAACGTGGTAACTGTGAGTGTCTGGCAGCAGTACGGATGGACTTTGTAGGAGAACGATCAAAGGCTTATCTTACACGATCGATGTTTTCCTCAGATGTTCTTGGCCGTCCATTCCTACCTTTATCCAACACTGTCCCTGTCTCCATAAATTTCTTGTGTCATGCACGAATTGACGGACGTAACGGGATCTCTTCCATACTTAGTTCCGTAGTTTCGCTGAATCTGCGTATCCGATTTTATTTCAATAAACCATGACACACATTGTGCCTTTTCTTGAGGAATAATCATTTTTTAAGGGTTCATTTAACAGTACCTCTTTCATCAACAGGGTATCTGAAATACACAAATGCAATGTGATTAAAAACTCTGATACCTGCTGAGTACAGTAAATAGAACAGATCTGATTAAGATATCTCATCAATGGATTTTGTAACATACTTTTAAATTGTAAAGAAACTCTATGGACACTTTATTATTAAATTTATTTTGAAGTTTATTTGTCGATATGTTTTATCATAGAGGAATTGTTATTTAGGGATATCGTATTTTAAGCATTCTAATGCATGATGTATCTAGGGTATTATTATGCAACATTTGAGACCAACCATTTTTACTGAATATACACATTACTAAGGTAATTACAAGACTTGAATTGCATAGTAATACTTTGGTACACAAAAATCAAGACAGTTCTTGAATAGAGAACAAAATTTAACCAAATCACATTTTTTTTCAAATAATTATAAAACCTTTTAGTATTATCTAATGCGAAAACTCTACAGGGACAATTTGTTAGTTTGGTATGACTGTTGAAATTTACCTTCGGCAGAAGCCGTTTAATGAGTACGGTTCATTTTGAACAGACGTACAATATATACGTTCCAGAATTCTTTACTCACCTTATATAACCAAATATAGCTTAGCTTATTCATGGCATTCTGAGTTAAGTCAGAATGCAAGGCATTGTTACTATAAGGTTGATTACGAAGTGCTGAACTGAACTTGTTCCTGCACTAGGAGACATTCGCATGAAAGATTACGTATTGCTCAGGCATTTGAAATTAATCTTAATTTTCCATGATTCAGTATGAAGAAGCATTTTCTCATTTATAAGAAAGGGTGGTGTTGTCTTGCTTAACTGAATTATTTTTGTTTTCCAATTGTGTGAAAATCTTCAGCCGCCCTTTAAAATAGGTCACGCATTTTAAGATAAACAGCCAGATGTCAGCGAAAATTCAAAATACTTTTTGTTGGAAGTCTTCCACTTAAATAATTAATTAATGAAGACTAGTAGAGTTAACATGATCAAAAGCACAAGTTCTTAGAAACCTGATAAAGGGAATCTAAATAATGATACCAGTTAAGAAGACCCTTCAGTTTTTGGGGGGGATTGATTACTATATAGTTAGGCAGATAGCAGAGAAGGGAATATTGGAATTACTTTTGTGGTGATCATTCGAGGATTTCCTTTCTCAGTGAGGCGGATTTGTTTAGGTTTTCAAGAGATACCTAGATGATGTGACACCAACTTCACTGTCAGTCATTCTAACATTGGGAATTCGACATTGGGATAGGGAAACGAATAAGAATAGGTCAGGAGGATTAATAGATTTTAGACGGATCAAAACAGGTAACGAAGATTTGGCTGTTAATATATTCATAAAATTTCCAGATAGATGCAGGTTTATTGGGAGATTGAATGAATAAATTACATTGCGTTCACCAAGAAATATGTGTGGGTATGAGCGCACTCGCCCCTATGTGTGTGTGTACTGTATGTGTGCGTGAGAGAGAGAGAGAGAGAGAGAGAATGATCCGTCGTACTTTTTGATACGAAGATATTTGCTTAGTGCAGATAGTCCTACTTATGCTAATGTGCGTGATGATAATCCCGACTGCCTTCTTCGTATTTCTAAAAATCAGCTTTCCTGAAAAAATTCGGCTGCTGAAATATAGATATGGATTGACGATTCCAAAGATCGGTTCTTATACAAATATCGCTCTGAAGATATAGACGTTGAATCACACCTTCTTATGAGAAAGCGACGGAGCGGGCTTCTTGATCGTTTACCTACTCGTAGCTAAGACGGAAAGGAAAATCTAAAAGAGACAAAATATTTCGGGATAACCTCGAAAGGGGCGACAGATCCGCTTCTTGAGAATGCATCAGAAATTAGTGAAGCATTCCGAGAAATCACAGTTTGAGGGAAGGGCGACGAAAGCATTACTCTGTAACGTTTAATGACTATCAGAGCCTCAGCAAATACCTGGGTGAACGTTCCTCGGTGAAATTCATATTTAAAGCAAGTATTCTTTCATTCCCATTGTCAGTGTCTTTCTGTTCTGAAGGATAAATGACACATTTATTCTTAATTCTAAATAAACGCTGACATTTGCTGTTATGGAAGACATCAAAGAAATTTAACAGTTCCCCTTTCTCATAAATTGGGAAAGACACCTCGAGTCCATGGCATGACAAGGGTGATGTATCCAGTGGTGAAAGTGTAGCTGAGTGGCTGACTAGGAGACGTATGGTGTGCATAGAAGTGAAAGGTCCCGAAGGAATGAGTGAAAATGACTGATCCATTGTTTAAGAGTAAAGGTGATAGAGGAAACTAAGAATTACAGAATCACAACTTTGCTTAGCATACCACGGATGGTGTATGTTAGGATTTTGACTGAGAGGGTCATGTAGATGCCAGAAGGTATGATATGAGGAGAACAGAGGATTCAGACAGAGAATAAACAGGCTGCTGCTGCAAACAGTATGTCATTTTCTAACATCAGGTTTAATACTACTCAGTTTGCTAGAAATTTTATCTTAGCTACATCTAATATGTAGAATAGTTTGCCCAGTGCTGTGGTGGAGTTTTCTGATCTTCAAATGTTTAAGCGAGGAGCAAATTCATTCCTGCTTTCTGCTGACGTCTCCTGAATTCAGTTGTATTCGTTTTATTTTCCATTCCGTCATATCTGTTTATTTATCACCTTGTCTCTCTCCGCAGGCTGATTATCCTTCGGAGCCAGCTTGGGTTTATAGTCTGTTGACTTTGTCCATAAGGGTTTTCAGCTGAGGATTTAATGAAAGAAAGAAAGAAGGGGAGAGAACAGTTATATGAGAAGTTAGAGCACAGGGAAAACGCTGTATGTGGCAAACACTCACGTAGAAAAAGCTAATGATAAAAGTTCACAGAGGCAAGTAGAGGGTTGGCTATTCAGGATGTGCGGTATAGAGGGTAAACTGATGAGAGAGTTAAAACGTTTATCGTGATGGAATTCAAGCATGTAGTACTTCGTAGGCGTGAGGCGACTGATTTGGGGCTGAGCCATTGGTGTGTTATGTTTATGTGATTGTTTATTATCTATAAGGATGGAGAGATTGGAGAATACAGAGAAAAGGCTAGTGTTGTGGAACAAGAAATGTGAGAATTATGGAGATGCATGAGAGTGGCAAAAGAACCAATGTATGGAAAAGCATGGATCCGAGTTTTTTTTAGTTGGCTTGGTTGTGTGGCAGAATGGAGGAGGGTGAAGAGTATACAGTTAAGAAGCGTTGGGAGGAAGGAGAGAAACACTTTGAAAGAGATGGACAGATGAAGTGAAAAAGATATTGGTAAGGCAGGGACTCAACATCGGAAGCGAGAGCAGGCGCAGGGGAAAGTTGAAGAGCACAATGGTGAATCCGCTGTGCAGGCTTATGAAGCAGCTTCTGTTGTGTTATGGACAGTGTCTGCACTGTTTAAGAGTGAATCTGGAAACGATAGCTATTTTTTATTTTATTGACAGCCATTCCCGAAAAGTTAGGAAAACAGTCTATATTGATTGTTTTCCCTAACTTACTGAAGAATATATATATATATATATATATATATATATATATATATATATATATATATATATATATATATATATATATATATATATATTATATATTAATCCAGTTTCAATCATATTCAGCTAGATATCCACCTCTTCCACATTTACTCTATAATGCTTTTTATTCATGAAAAAATTGTATCCTGGACTATTCCTTGCTTCTCTGAATTATTTTTTATTCCTTATTCTTTCTGTACATATTTTAATTACGCCTTATACTCTTTTCTATTCACGGCACATTAATCACCATCCTCTTAGCTATATGTTTTCTTAATTTCTTTCTCGTTTCTTCTTTTTTCCTTTCTTTTATCTCTGTTGTTCCATTTTCTCCTCTTTATGAACCTTTGTGTTTACCACTGAATCTCAACCAATAGTCATCATACGTTCACTGTGAATCCTCCAAAGTAACCTAATCCATTTCAGGCGCCATCACTGCATATCCCTTCTCTTCCATGTCTACAAAGGGAAAAGCATCTCTCTCTCTCTCTCTCTCTCTCTCTCTCTCTCTCTCTCTCT
Organism: Macrobrachium rosenbergii; assembly: GCF_040412425.1. Classification (NCBI taxonomy): domain Eukaryota; kingdom Metazoa; phylum Arthropoda; class Malacostraca; order Decapoda; family Palaemonidae; genus Macrobrachium; species Macrobrachium rosenbergii. The sequence goes on from NC_089748.1 coordinate 80,822,325, forward strand.
CTCTCTCTCTCTCTCTATTCATAGCCCTGAGCCATTGGGGATAGATAGCATCCGATCCCAGAGTGAAATTTCTCTTTCATCTCCCCTTTCATGCCAAGTTCCAACATATATTATTTGAAATGTAATGTGGCATTAGATAACACCACACCGACACACCATCAGCATCTGAAAATGAAATGTATTAATTTGCGATCGCCACAAGCAAATCGTTCTTTTTAGAACTGATTGATCAATGGAATACGTAGGAGGGATCGTGTTCTATTTTCAAGCAAAACGCGCTCTTATTCCAATGTAAATACGAAACGTAGGTTTACTTTTGTCAGCAATATAAATATAAAAACATATACACAGACAAATCTATGTAAGGTGAATATCTGTATTGTATGGCTACACCTGCTCACCTGGTGAGTATTCATATAAACATTTTATAGCCTGTTGTGTTCTTTGGATATCTACTCTTACAAACACTCACGCACACATAATTATCTCTCTCTCTCTCTCTCTCTCTCTCTCTCTCTCTCTCTCTCTCTCTCTCTCTCTCTCTATATATATATATATATATATATATATATATATATATATATATATATATATATATATATATATATATATATATATATATATATATATATATATATTCATGTATATATATATATACATATGTATGTATATATATACATATACTATATATATATATATATATATATATATATATATATATATATATATGCCTATTTATGTATATACATACATACATATATATATATATATATATATATATATATATATATATATATATATATATATATATATATATATATATATGTGTGTGTGTGTGTGTGTGTGTGTGTGTGTGTTTAATAGCCCCAGGTTCTGAAGGGCCATCTTTTATTGGGGTATCTGTTTTAAGAACAAAATCAATCATCTTACTTCATTAAGATGTCTGTGGTAACCGTGGCTCTTCCTTGGGTCAGCAAATCCCTTCTCCTTTGTCAAAGGACTCTCACTAAACCTATCTTTACACAAAGGCCTACTGAAATGAGACACTGATATACAAAACTAGACTTTATTGACAAATTTAACGAAAGTAATTCAGCAAAAGCTACGGTCATGAAATGGAGTGGTTCACACCCCCTATCGATGGAAAACAACTAGAGGAAATACTGTTTCACAATCAAGCATAGTCATCATTCTGTGCCAAGCAATACTAGTGAATAACATCCTGGTCATCAAGCAAAGTAATAAGGCCGTAAAGACCACAATAAAAGTCATATCGTATGTAGGAGTAAAAACACCACTTCCAAATATTCGTCCTCCCAGGACAATGTTCGATTCCTGTTGGAAGAAACATTTCATTATATTAAAACCTGGAATGACTGTACATATTCAAGACAGAAATAGAAAATGCAAAAATGGGCAAATTCACTATGTAGACATCGTTCAGTTTCACTGCTTCCCAACCGGGAGTTTTCCTTCTAAAGTCTGGAAAAGATATAAATGTCACTGGCTGATTTTACTTACGTTCTATGGCGGTAAATAATGTATCTTCATAGTGGCGATCTTTAAATACTACACCAGGCTAAACACACATATGGGCCACTCAGATTCGAGGCAGTCTCCCCCGTGAGAGTCACTGTTCCTTCCATAAATATCTCACGAGAGATCGCACACACACACGCACATACCCCACTGCAACCTGGGCACTTTCAGCGGACCGGTTCAATGTTCTATCATGCTGTTTCCATGTGTTCGGACCATGATCAAACAGTTCTCTGCATCTGACTGAGCAAATTCCAATGTCAGCAAAAATGCACCTGCTGCGAGGGCCACTGACAGGTCAATACATAGTTCTCCTGTTGTCCAACGAGAATCAAGACTTACTAGGAGCTAGGGCCACCTACTTCTGGAAGCTCTTACCCAGATACACTAACTGTCCAATCGAAAGTTCAGTAAGGGCCAACTCCAAAATCACAGCAAAACACATGCACTAGATACGAAAATGATTTGTCTTGTAACACAGATGTTATTCCAATAACAGTTCATTTATGGAATGCAACACTTGAAATCTTGCATTCTTGATGGACTAAATCTTCTAGATGGCTTGCAATTGTACAAGCCCATGCTTCTCTTTACATCTTGAATTCCTGGTGGTCCAACTATGCTGAACGGCTTGCGAATGCACAAGCCCATGTTGAACGCGGCGCTCACGAATCCTTTTCGCCAAACAGATGTCTCCCAGCAACGACGGCCATTTGTAGACGTCCTGCCCGACATCTCTCCAAAACCCTAGATCTTCTCATGAAAGTGCAGGCGTAAAAACCTGCAGGCGCACTGTAGACGGCCCCTATATCTAACTTGTATAAGTTGAGGCTCATAGAAGACATTCCGCACAGCTCTGCTGCGATGAGGTGGTGTCTTACGTAAGTCGTTCATATCGACAGTCAACTCAGAAAGGTAACTAGTCTACTCCCTATACCATACTATTACTGAAATATTAAAACTACTAGGGAAAATGTCATATAAAAATGTGAAACAATTCCAAGTTGCTGACTGGAATTTCCACAATCAACCCACTATCAGGTACACTAACTCTAAAATACCATTCATACAAATTCTAACCAGTAAAAATTACCCGAGAAACCTACCAATACACTGAATTCATTAAAGGCATTCCTAAATGCCTGAGAGGTAACATATCTCGTAAAGTCATCAAAGTTTTACCCAGGTTAGCAAATACCGTCGAAACCTGCTCAGTTCTCAGCAAAATAGCAATTGACATACTGGCCATCACTCCTATGATCATAACAACTACAATTACCAGTGGCACAGCCCTCTTCATTCTAAAAGAGAACTGAAAAATCCAAATGCCCAAATTTGGGAGCCATATTAAAGTCTTCCTAATCCTATCCTAAACCCCACTGATTTACCCAAACCTGTAACAGATCACACAAATTCCGTCTAATACACTAAATACCACCTCCCCCAAAAACAAAATCCCAAGTAACAAGACCTTATTCTGTAACTCTATATTCAAAGATATTCTGTCAGACGACTACTACACATATTCTTACATAATAACACACAGGCCTAACCTCACTACGAAATTAGCCCATGCCACGGCTCACAAAGTCATGTGAATGCAACCATTAACTCAAAACAACAGATTACTAACGCCAAATGCGAACAGTGAAGTCCCTAACCGCAGATGAGATCCATAAAAAAAACAAAAAAAGAAATTCAATATCTATGAAACTCTACGGTATTTTGCACATAATTTTAACTAAGTATTGCAACACATACGAGTAAAAACTGAACCCTGACAATTAAAGATTTGTAAAACTCTATGGACTAACGTCCTTTCCAGTTAAAAAAAACCACAAGTTACGCCCATTTACAACCCATTAAAAAGAACAAAGAGAGAAAAAAGAAAAAGAAATGATCATAACCATAGCACAACCCAGGAATTAACCCATACGATTCCCATTAACCGTCTTTTTAATTTTAGATATATGTGTCAACTGAGACACACCCATGTTTTCATCTAGAACAACAAATCTATTCCCCTTCTTTGATTCAACAACACAGAATGGACCTTCAAATTTAGGACCTAGCTTATAGTTCAGCTGATTCCTGAAATTTATTTTCACAAACATCCTATCTCCCAAAGCAACTTTAACTCTATTGGGCTTTGCATTGCTCCTATCTACCATATCTCGTATTTGCATTTCAAGGTTCTTAGTAAGACGCGCATATCTCTCTTTTGTGGTGCATACAAGTGCCCTGATTGTTTCATCACCCAATGGAATAGGCAACAAATCAAACGCACCCCACACTGGGTAACTAAACAGCGCCTCATTGGGAGACATTCCAGTGGTATCACTTACCATAGTGTTAATACTATGTTGCATCTGTGGAATATATTGATCCCAATTTGGATCATTTCCCCCACGGTCATCTGAAGAGCTTCAATGACCTTCCTATTTGCTTGTTCGCACAGACCATTCACTTCTGGTCGGTAGGGAATAATAGTGACTTTCCGAATGTCCATTACATCCGCAAGACACTCTAATGTTCTATTCACGAACTCCCTACCATTATTTGTAATGAGAACCTACGGGACCCCGTACCGGCAAATATACCCATTAAAAAATGCAATTGCCACTTCTTCCACTGTTTTATGCTTCAATGGAAAAATCTCTACAAACCTAGTTAATTGGGCAACAACCACCAACAGGTGCCTATGGCCATAAGTAGATTCACAGAAATTGCTCAAAATGTCTAGGTGGACTCGTGATGAGGTCTAGTAGGAATTGGGAATGAACCCAATTTACAAGAAAAGACCCTTGATGGCTTACATTCATTACAAACTGAACAACTTCTCACGAAGTCTTCTACCGAACTAAGCATATTCTTCCAAAAGAATTGTCCCCGTACATTCTGATACGTCTTCTCAGTCCCCAAATGTGGACTGCCTAGGAACAACTATTTGCATTGTATCACCCTTATCCTCACTGTTCCTCAGTCTGTATTTAATCTTCCTAACTAACTAATTACCCTCTAATTCAAGCCCTGCAAAAGGTAGATTATAACCCTCCCTAACTAATCCCCCTCTAAGAAACGCTTTTGTGTCTCTCAGAATTACATCTTCATCTTGCTTAGATTCTACTAAACTAATGTCCCAATCTATGCTATCCCCGGGTACATAACACACATAAGTACCCTCTTCATCAGCAAAACTTCTACTACAGGCGTCTGCTACAACGTTCTGTCTGCCCTCTATATACTTAAGCTTAGTATCAAAATCCCTGATTGTCAAATACCACCGAGCTCTTTTTGGGGAAAGATCCGGCTTATTAAAAAGATCCAACAATGGCTTTTGATCCGTCAGAACTTCTACTTGATTGCCCAGGAGGAGCATCTTAAAATGCACTAAGCTAGACACCATGGCAAAGGCCTCTTTATCTACTACCGACACTAACGTGTCTTAAACTTCCTACTGTAAAATGGATGGAGTCTTCCATCAAACTTCTGCATAAGGCAGGCCCCTATACCATCATAACTAGCGTCTGTTACCAACGTGAAAGGATGTTCCAAATCAGGGAACTTTAACACTGGGGGATTTACTAAGGCATCTTTAATCTTCTGGAAAGCTACTTACTGTCCATCTTCCCATACAAACTGCACATCATCCCTTAGAACATCTGTCAAGGGAGATGCCAGAATAGAAAAACCCTTCACAAATCTACGAAAAAACCCAGCCATCCCCAAGAAAGACCTAATCTGCTTTTTAGTTTTGGGAGTGGCAAAATCTACAATTGCCCTAACTTTATCATCATTCACTCTACCACCCTCTTTAGAAATGACATGACCTAAATATACTATTTGCCTCTTGAGAAAATTACACTTAGCTAACTTTATCTTCAAACCCGCTAACCTAAGCCTCTTCCCTAAGAACTTCTAAGTGTTCCTCTACTGAGTCAGTGGCAACTAGGATGTCATCCATGTAAATAAAAACTTTTTTCCCCCAACAAGCCATGCAAAACTGTATTCATTAGCCTAGTAAATGTCATCGGACTACCTGCTGAACCACACGGCATTCACGTGAACTCATAATGCCCCTTTGGCAAAGAGAAAGCCATGTACTCTCAACTCTCCTCGCTAAGCGGTACTTGCAAATACCCTTGCATCAGATCAATTGAGGAGTAAATATTCTTTTGTTAATGGGTTTGGTTAAAAGCAATGCCAGAGAACACTCTTCCAGACTCTTGAGCAACAGCGTTCCCTTAACAGAAGTCCTTCACTATCACAGGATGTTACTGCTCAGGACACAAACTTGCAAGTGGATTTGCAAGTGGATTATCCTTTTTATCCCGTTAACAAAGACAACACTCAGCCCAGTCTGTGAAGAGTAATTGATTTAGTAGATTTTGGTTTATAGCTATTTTGATGTTCAGAGCAGAGGGTTTCTCCTCTTACTACTTCGATGATCCCATTTTTGTATGGGGCAAAACTAGTGTCATGCCTTTTGCCCTACACCTAGCCTGATAATACATACAGTATCTTAGTCTCATGATGTCTGTACACTATCCAGATTGTAAAGTATTTGGGACGCGTGACATGCATTTTTTGAGTCGACACTGAACCCAGTGCTGGCCTTTACAGCAGTGATGTCATCAGTGTCTTGGTAATGGCGGAGGAACAACCCATTACATGCAGGGACCCTCGGAAGGCTAGCCTCACCTAGTCTAGCTGTGAGTCAATACCGATTCCGAGATGTGGCTGTTACTGTGTATGCACTTCTAGGAACCATAGGTGAGAATCGGACTGATGATGAAGACTGATGTCAAGCTGAGTGTTGAAACAAAGACATCACTGGGATCCTCAACACCATGTATCATGTTAGTAGCTAATAATACATATAGTGTTATGACCGAGCAAACAATGCGCTCAAGAAAATACATAAAATCAGTCATAAAAGAGAAATATATATATATATATATATATATATATATATATATATATATATATATATATATATATATATATATATATATATATATATATATATATATATATATATATATATATATATATATATATATTCACATATATATACTATATATATATATATATATATATATATATATATATATATATATATATATATATATATATATATATATATATATATATATACATATATATATATATATATATATATATATATATATATATATATATATATATATATATATATATATATATATATATATATATATAAATGTATATATATATATATATATATATATATATATATATATATAC
>NC_089748.1:80834149-80839149 GCF_040412425.1 Macrobrachium rosenbergii
TTATTTCTAAGTTCAAAAATTATGAGTAGGGTTCACAATCTCAAAAAGATTTATTATTACTTGACAACAGTGTAAGATTTAAGTATTTCTTAACCAATATTAACTCACAAGACTTTAATTTATCAAGAAATCAATTTAATTAAGCAAATTCAAATGATTAACACTCACTCCAGATTACAATGTAAATCTTAATAATTGAAATAAACATAAGTATTCACTGAAATCTCAATGAAACCAACGCCAACAAAACACTAATTAATCACCAACAGAAACTTTGGGAAACACTGTGAAATTATAAACACATGAGCATATGATAATAATAAGAAAAAACACAGACATATAAGAAAGTAAAATGCAGAAATAAGTATAACAATAGCAATTTCACTAAGACAAAATATGCTTAAAGATTATATCAGTCTTTCAAAGATTACCTTCACTTTTAAAAGACTACATTCACATCTTACTAAAATCACAACTACTTTTCACCAAGACAACACTTCAGTTTTAAACATGATACAATACCAGTAAATAAGCACATTACCTTACTCCATTTTGTAATCTGTAAAACACTTTTTCACAATGGCTGTAAAATACAAATATTTTAAACCATTCTCAACGAATATTATATCTGGTGGGAGAGTTTTACAAAACTTATACATCTAGGAGAGTAACCACAGTTTTACACACTTCTATATGAATAATAATTGAGAGAGAAAGAGGGAGATCTTAATAATACCAGGCCCCTTATCAGACTAACTGTTTTCGTCCACCAACTCTGCTTTTATCCTCAAACCTGGTTGCCAGTTAGTCACTTCAAATCTTAGAATAACCTTAGTCCCTTCTTATACATTCATAATATCTAGAATACAGAATTCCTTGTTCTACCTTCTTCTACAAACAGAATTCATTGAATATAGAATAAGCACAGTATTCTTTGGCTTGGAAAGGAAATATGTTTTACTCTTTTATCTAAATGATTGACAGTTCACTTCCTAGCTGTACACTTGTGTAAACAGACACATAGACCTTTGGAACTAATCATGGTTAAAAATTGTCAACCCTCGTCACAGATCTTAAGTGCTTTCTCCTCGCTTTCTCATCTCCTGGAAGTCAAACACAGCTGTGTACTCAGGATGTACTTATCTGAACTGGTTAACAAAATATCTCTCTACAAAGTCTAAAACTTTAACTCCCACAAAACATAGTATGTTATGAACACAAAAGAACATCTAGCATTTCTAAGCATTGCACAACACTTACCTTATGAAGTCACCTCTTTATGCTACAACACATGAAATAGCTGTAAAGAAAAACATATCAAAATCATGGACAATACATCAAAACACGTGACAAATATTACTTTACAGAATGGTTATATATTATAATATATATATATATATATATATATATATATATATATATATATATATATATATATATATATATATATATATATATATATATATATATATATATGTGTTGTGTGTGTGTGTGTGTGTGTCTATATGTGTATTTGAGTACATGTATATACAAATGGCAAACACAAATTGATTTTTATTTTTAGTAACTAGAAAGAAGAAAAGAAGAAGAAGAAGAAGAAGAAGAACAACAACAACAACAACAATACTGTCCTTTCATATCTGAATTGCCAGTAAGTTAGAAGTTGACTTTACTTTTGAATTTGCTTTATTTCTCTCATAAACCCTCTTTTAATTTATTACCTTTGTTTCTAATCCTTTAGTAGCCTATGTTAAGTCTTATTATCGTATCAACGTTACCGATTTTTGCGAAATACTCATATACACTCCATTTAAAGCTCCCTATTTTGTTTTCCAATGAAACCTGACACCAAAACTTATTAAGGCCAGCATGAAGTCAATGCAGCTGAAGTGGTAAACGTATCACCTCAAAAGCAGGCCAACTGCTTCATAAACTCTTGTAACAAGGAAAGGTAAGACGATGATCTTTCTTTAAGAGTATTGTAAAACAATGTTCTACTATATTCTGATTAACAACTGATAATTATTACAGATAATAATAGAAAACTAGAAGGTGACACCGACGCTGATAATATTCAGAAACCAAAAATTTACCAGTAACCAAATGTGAAAAGGATTTACAAACGCACACAAACAACAGACTTTGAAGCACTGTACTGTTATTAATATACTTTCAGTTCTGTGAAAACGGAAATCTTGGCGACGAAGGGACCACAAAGTTGGTCCGAATTACTATAGACCCTGTTATCTCTGTAAAGTGAATTATGCAGAGGGACTAAGGTCACATGCCCGACTGTCTAATCGACTTACTGATCAGTTCTAGATCTTAATGAAAACTATTTTTCATCTTTGAAGACTGAAAACTGTAACGAGAGTAGCGTCACCTTCTCACTGTACTGCTGTAGTTATACCAACTATCACGTCACTACTATCCATTTCAGGGACCGTGAGTCATCCTTTTTCTCAGTTATCTTTCAAACTAATTATTTGATCGAAATGGTACTTTGACACAGTGTACAAGACACCCACCGCTAATTTTTGGTAATATAGTGAATTGTCAAGTGGTGTTAGTTAAGGCGTTTACTCTTGACTTTTAAAGGGAAAGTCGCATGAGTCAGCAGGCCTAAACTACGCAATCGAACGTCTGCTATCCGCCATAGACAGGAATGGTGGTCGGAGACGGAAGGCCAGGAAAGTGGGTTGAGGAGGGATGAGGAGGGAAGGGAGAGGAGGGACGGGATGGAAATAAAAAACGTTCGAATGCATAGTTTGGCGATGCTTGACAACACCATGTAAAGTCAAAGAGTAAACGCCTTAACTAAAACCATTTGACAATGCACTATATTACCAAAAATTAGCGGGAGGTGTCTTGTACACTGTGTCAAAGTACAATTTCGATCAAATAATTAGTTTGAACGATACTTGAGAAAACGACGGCTCGCGGTCCCTGAAATGGATAGTAGTATAAGCTAAAAACAACAAAAGGGTCACTAAACACTCCGGTGAGAAAGAAGAAAAGACCTGCCCAAGCTCACTCAAAACACCAAAAGCAACTCTACTGACGGTAACGCTGAAAAGGGAACGTTAAAAAAATTTAAATTTGAACAATTTTGGACTCATTCTTTTTCAAGGTTGCTGTGAACATTACTGTTTTGGTGTATGAAGACATGATATCTTTTTTAGACGTGATGAATCGCTGGGAGCAAGTTTCTAGATACAATGGCTTAAGGATTTAACTATCACTCTTTCAGCTACCAGAGAGAACAACTGGATTTAAAGTAGGCACGACATCAAATTCACATCCCAGTTATATGTTAGGCAAGACCTGTATCATTTCAGAAGAACCCTTTTTAACAGGTTCTGCATTACATATTTTTCGCCAATGTTAAAAGAATTATCTAGGAAGCAAAAACGATCAAAGTACAGACTGCGAGATAAAGGGCCCATGCATTTTTAAGCACTTATGGGAAAACTCATTTGAATATTCTCTGTTCCAATTGTTGAGGTTATCTACAACACTCTTAACAAAAAGTAAGTTTGGTGAAAAGTGGCTCAACAAAACAGATATTAAGAAGAGGAGCATAAAACAAAATCTGCTCAGTCTCAAGTTCCCTATGAAGCAGATTGGTCTTGGCCTCAGCACTGGCACAGTTTCACATCATCATCAAATGAGGATTCGGTATTAGATGTACCAGATACAAGGACGGAGGACTCTAAATTGGTCCTACACAGGTAAGGGTAAGGTGATCTAATTTTTGGGTTTTGTATTCAAATTGTTACCACAATATCTGTGAGCAATTCTATAAAATTGAATTACATACTGCCAAACTGAGTGGCTTCAGTTTGTTGACGAAGAAAAAGCTGTTTGGTATCAAGTTAATACAGAGCTCTTATTTATGTTGTTAAAAGAAAGAGGAGACATCATTCATCAGACACCGATGGCAAATCAAAAGATTGAATGCACTTCATGTCTCACGTAAAACTTCTCTGATGTCAGCTAGAAAGTGAAAATCAGTTCAAGAATCATTTCTTGACTCAAATTAAAACTGATGGCAACTGTAAGGAGTGTACGATGGAATACAAGCAAAAAGACAGAGAATATAAGCTCTTTGCCTCTTTGTTGAATGTTGAGGGTAACATTCATGTCAAGAAATAGTGAATAGCTCACTGAATCCACGCTATACTTTAATACACTGTAAGAATTCTGAAATTAGTCTCTCTGTGTTACGGGTCTTGCCTAACGTTAAAATGGGATGTGAATTTGATATCGTGCCTACTTTAAATGTAATTCATGAATGTCTAGTAATATATCCAACTGATCTGATGAATTAACTGCAGAGGATTACTCACGCTCACACACACACACACACACACAAACAAACACACACACATATAAAATGATAGGTAGTCTTCATATTCGTAACTTTGTTTATTTCAAATCTCGTAAAAAATAAGTCGTCTTGTCGCATAATGCAAACCAAGCGTTGCTTAATTACCTCACCAATGATGTTATCTGAAGGCATAGAGTAAAAAAAAAAAGCTTCCATTCTGTCCTTACTATCAGCGGAAAGTGAAATAAATCGCGAAGCTTTGCGTGAAGTCCTCCTCTGGAATCACACCCGCTCGGCGTCTTTTTTAGAAATTAGAAAATAACCCTTTCTCACAACATCATCTCAGAAAAAAAAGTTACTCATTGATGAGCATTAAATAGCATGATCTAACACAAGTGCATCGAGCTAATCAAGCCCTTCATGAATTTAAAACAAAAGAAATATTTCCTACTTTTATGAAAAAGTAACAAATGATTTTTCATTCAGTTGACTGATTTACTTCACGAAGTATAGCAACATACTAAGAGACAGATTTGTAATCATTATTATGAGACTTTTAACCACCATAATGACAATGTGGTGACAAAATGGTAAATGTTGAAGAATTCTTGAAAAGTTTTTCTTAATAAGTGCATCTTTACTTTGGATGATGGTATGATAAATCAGGAAT
>NC_089748.1:80844149-80851649 GCF_040412425.1 Macrobrachium rosenbergii
GTGTATTTTCAGACTTTATGCATTAACCTAGTGTATTTTCAGACTTTATGCATTAACCTACTGTATTTTCAGACTTTATGCATTAACCTACTGAATTTTCAGGAACGAAAGAGACGGGGTCTAACATACTAGATTGTAAAATGGAGGCAGAGGAACGAGTACAAAATGACTTCTTGTTTATAATTGTATCTTGTTTATAATTGCTTAACTGTGTGAGACTTATTATCATGAGCCCCAGGTAAATGTTAAAATCCCGTAACTTTCAGTCAAGAATATTATTCTCCGTCAGACGAAAACCTGACAGGCAAAATCGGTGGAAGGCGACAAGCACTACTCGCTTTAGTAGCAGAGGTCATTGTCATCTCACGTGTTCACCTCGAGAAGATGTTCCAGTGACCTCTATCTTACCCTCATATTTCTCAAATGTAAGGTGATGCTTGCTCATTCTTCCTCTTGGTAAATTTTATAAACAAAGGTTGTTTCTGTGTATATAAATAAGGCCTGGTCTAAGTTGAGATGATACAAACGGATGATTTATGGATAACAATGGTAATGTTAATAATCTTTTGGATTTTTTATTTTCAGTTCATACCGTCAGGATAAGAAGAGGAAAAACGAGGGGACATAAAGCAGATGTTGCAGAAACAGCTTCGTGAATGACAGGATAGATTAGACAGGCTGACAAACGAAAAGCTAGACTGTAGGGATTACATATCAGTCGTAGAGTTAGCCTTGCCTGAGCATGCGTAATTGTTGATTTTGAGAAGAGTGGGGGATACTGGTTTGCAGGAAAGAATTGAGGATACGGCACTGGATTTTAGACACCCCCACCTCAAGGAAAGACTTAGGACATGAATAAGTGAGGAGTCAAATCTATAACTTTTGGGCATAGATTTGACTTTACTATTTAGCCATCAAATTCTATTATTTCTATTCAATTAGCGTCTTTCATTCACCCACTACCGTAAGAATCATTCCTCTTCTCTTCTTCAGTTTTATGAGTGTGAAAAATAAAGATCAGAAAATCTTAAAAATGTTCATTAGACAAGACGGAATCTTACAATAGTTTCGTCTTTAAAAAGTAAGTTTGCAAATAGAAATGCATATAGATGTTTCATTTTGTACTCCAAACTAACAGGTAATTATCGAATGATATAAGATCAACACTGTCTCCCCATAAATGACCGAAATCCAGTCCTCCTAACAGGCAGTTCCTACATTACTAGGCAACTTCATTAGTTCCATTGCTTCTAAAAGTTAAATCAGTACCTCATTCACTGTTTCCTTAACCTTATATGTACTTCCCGCGATGCAATCACAGACTCCCTCCTCACAGACATACACCAGCACTCGTACGTTTACAGTCTCTCTTTCTCTCTCTCTCATCATTGAACCTCCTCTCATGAATACAGGAGTTTGGATCCTTTTCACACACTCAAACTCTCTCACACAATCGCACAAACAAACACATGTACACGACTCACACTGTATCTCACACATACACGTGCACACAAACATACACTTGGAATCCTAGTCTCTCTCTCTCTCTCTCTCTCTCTCTCTCTCTCCAAGGCATTTCACGTCTCCTTCATCCTCCTCTTCTTCTCCCTCAACCCGCCAATCACCGGCCGCTTTTTTAAAGGCCTCTCATAAGCCTATGCTATTGCCGATGGCAAAGGCTCCCTATCGCGGAGAGGCCTAAGGTTGTCTCCTCCGAAAATTAACCCCCGCGATTGAACGGCTCCCATCAGAATATCGATTACTATTACTACGTCTACAACCGCTGACGGGTGGACTCAAGAGATGTTTTGTTCGGAGCAACAGCCCTTCCCACTCCCCTCCCCCTCCCCCTCCCCCTCCCCCTCCCACCCGACTCCCTCCCCACACAGCACGGGGCGCGATCTCATCTTCTCTCACACGGTTATTCAAAGTTTCAGTGTTATTTTTTGTTAGTTTTAGTCTGCTTGAATATAACTCGTTACGCCAGTTCTATAACTTTTAAGAGAGAGAGAGAGAGAGAGAGAGAGAGAGAGAGAGATTATATGTGTTTATTCACTAAGAACATAACACTCCAGCTATCTCATCCCATCAAAAGACTAAAATGAAGGAATAAATGACTATGTGAACCTCCCTGAAAATGCCCTCTCACTCTTTCAAAGAACCCCCGAAACTATAAGTCAAAAATGAGAGAAGACGAAAATTGAAGTCAGAACCTTTAATGGATGTCGGTCAAGAAACTTTATCCATAAACAGATTTTACCTTCATCTGGATATAATTTCATCGTTTACATTTGAAAGCCCGTCACATATAATAATAATAACTTTCATGATTTAGAAATGAAGGGTAAAAGAATTCCTGTGGAGAAAGGAATTCATCTGCTTCTTCTTTCTGTAAACTTTTTAGAAAGACAGCCTTTTGACAATATACATATATATATATATATATATATATATATATATATATATATATATATATATATATATATATATAAATTACATTTATATATATAATATGTATATATTTACATTTATATATATATATATATATATATATATATATATATATATATATATATATATATATATAATACGCTATGTACGTGTAATGTGTATACATACAAGTTTTAATTTTAATTGATTAGATAAACCTACTGACATCTTTTCGTGCTAATTTTAGGATGACTTTCCCCAGATTCAGGCTATGATTAGACCTATGTAACAGAAGTAAAGAAGTACCAGTAAAGTAGGATTACTTAGCTCTTACCTACAATACGATTATCTTAGAACTGATAATTATATAAGTATAAAGATATTAATGAAGAGGAAAAATGATTTGCTGCCTATAAAGTTAACGCAATGCGCATGAAGGTTTGAAAAATTAGACCTGAAAGTTACATTCCTTCAGCAGTTTTTCAACAGCCGAAAATTACTGACTTCATCCTTCGCTTTTCGTAAGTGATCATGTACTGATTTCATGTTTGCTCGGTACGAATATTCATATCCTCAAATTATTCATTCTAAACCTACCTGCTGTTCTTAGTTCTGCTTTCACTCAATACTAATGCCACGCCTGCCCCCACTGAACATTCTTGTTTATCCCTAAGCAACTCACTCAGACTTTTCACCGTCGATATTTTGCGTAAGTCTTGCACGCGCATTCCCATGTTCGCACTGGACAAATTACTGCACGAATGACGCTGGGTTTAAGAAGCAGAGGAATTAGATGGACATAGCATTCACTAAATGACATACAGTCCCATCCTTATCAATCTAAACAATAGTATTTACAGAAGAACTATGGACAGTGAGGCAAAGAATAACCAGCTTAAACGAATCACTGGCGGGTTTCCTTATCCCCAGCCCAGCTCCCCCCCTGCGACAATCCCGCAATCCTGCGGACAAAAAAGTGAAACAGCCAGACTGAACTTGCTGCAGGCTGCTGAAGGCAGATGTAAACATACAATCGCTGCGACTGATAATTTCTCAGTCACCGGCCGTACCAGCAGCGATTTCTTTTACGGTAAATTCTTCGGGATGTAAGGCAATTAAAATTTATTTCATCCACCGGATGTCAAGCAGAGCCTTAAAATGTACAAATTGCTCTTTGGATGAAGAGTCTATCGTGTGGTTATATTTAAAAATACGTATAGGTAAAATATACTTTTGTTGTCATACACATCCAGATACGTATTTTCAGGCAAGGTATGTCTGCATCATTTCAGTAAATGCAAAATACAATTATATATATATATATATATATATATATATATATATATATATATATATATATATATATATATATATATATATATATATATATGTATATATAATGGTAAGTGTAATGTAGGTGCATAATTCCTTTCCTGTTTGTTTATTGAATTATGTTTATGTCTTCTC
This sequence comes from Macrobrachium rosenbergii, assembly GCF_040412425.1. NCBI lineage: Eukaryota > Metazoa > Arthropoda > Malacostraca > Decapoda > Palaemonidae > Macrobrachium > Macrobrachium rosenbergii. Next base: position 80,848,047 of record NC_089748.1, read on the forward strand.
TCTGGAATGCAGAACAATAATGATTTGCATCGTGGACATTCAAATCCGAATAACCTTAAATGAGAACTTACTCAGATTATCATGGAACTCATCTTCAAAAGAAGAAAGAAAGGAAGAAAATAAAGAGAAAAAGAGAGTTTAATAAATGCCGCCTCGAGAACTCAAAGGACGAATTTATCTAATCTAAAATACGAATCAAATTATGGAGACGGGTATGGAACCGCACAACGAAAAATCGGGTTCAACCCCGTCGGCCGAGTCCCGAGTGGAAGAAGAAGAGAGCGTGAAAAACGGCAACGCTCCAGATCTGGCCGCTGATTGGTGCATTCAGCTCCTCGCTTCGATCGCCTCAGCCAACCAACTGCCACCGAGCGGCACCTGGAAGATGTTCAACATTCTGGATCGTGACGTCACCGTGTTGTGGGTTTGTAAGGCTTGATGTCAGAAGCACATAAGTAAAAATAAAAGCAACTTGTGAAATAGATTCAGACGCACCTGGTCAATTCGTGCAAAATGGGTGAAAATCAAAAGTGAATGAAACTGAATAGTAATGTCTGTTACTAAGCGCGAATTCCCGAAATGAAGATTCCAGAAACCCAAAGAAAAATATTCAAGACAAGAGATCAACGGCTTCTCCGAACAAGAGACTCAGAAGGAACATAAGGTGCCTCACATTGCCTAGTCCATCAGGAGGGGAGGGCCTCCCTGAGCTCGGCCGTCGGAGGGTAAAGACTACCAGGGAACTATCACGGGTGCCAGGGGGCAGCGATGGGAAGACCACTAGGGTGCCATTAGGGGGATGGAGGGACCGTTGCTAGGAGACGAGGGGGCGAGAGAGGGTAAGGTCTGCAGGATGGCGAGGGGTGGGGCGCCATCCTGATTAGGAGGAGGAGGAGGAGGAGGAGGCGGAGGCGGGGGAGGGAAAAGAGATGGCTGTGTGCCGGGGGTGGAGGGACCCCGTGAGGCGGCACAAGACAAATATGGCCACCGGTTAGACAGCTTGAAGAACGATATACGTCTTGCTATGTGATTAATGGAAGTCGGTTTGGAAATTTTTCCCCTCCAAGGATACGTTTTTAAGAGAAAGCTTTTTGGGGAAGAGGGCAAAAACGCTGCCCCGAGAGGAAGAAAGTTTCCATTTCGGTCGGGGAGTTTTGTGGATTTGATAAATGTCCCGGGAGTCTGTGCATCGCTGCTCTATGGTTGTGGAGGATGAGGCTCCTTCCTATCTGTCAGGGATATCAAGGAACGGGATGATCACGGCTCCGTTCTCTTCGTAACGCTTCTTTATAGGGAGTGAACTTGCATGAGATACAAGTCATGTTCAGTCCCCCACTTCGTTCTTTTTCCATTAATTCCAGCGATCCAATGACAAAGAACTTAAGCGGAAGGAGAGCACTGTGAGCTCTGCCCAGTGACTGACTGACAAACTTTTGAGCGACCCAACAATTACATGGATAGAAGCAGAGCGATAGAGTTCTTTTCGAAAATGAAGTGTCATAGCTGTTTACAATTAAGAATCTAAAGATATTTTACGTAAAAAAACTGACTACTGTTAGCAAAAACAGTGAAATGTAAATTAAATCAGACCTTAAAAACAATAATTACGTACAAACAAAATGAAATACCACGGTCAATAATTAAATAAATATTGTATGGGTAGAACGTGGTAATTGACAAATGTTCATTTTCAAAATAAGATAGACACATGAAAGCTACAATATCTTTTTGTTAGGACAGGATGTGCTAATATTCCTAATTCTTGGAGATTTATTAAAAAAATAACTATATTTACATTTGTAAATGTAATGAATTTATAAGAATAAGCCTGGGAACATTTAAAATGAAATCTCTTAAAAAACCCTTTTTATAATATAATAATTACTCATAAAAAGACTAGATTCGGAAAATTTTGTTATAAGTAGACAAGTTAATCTCTTATTTTTAATAGGCACTTAAGAATGTCAGGAAAGTGAAGAGCATCCATTTATCGGTTTATTCGCACTCTCACAAATATATGTATATATATCATACATACATGCATAAGCTATATAAACACATACTCACATATATATAAATATAAATATAAATATAAATATAAATATATATATATATATATATATATATATATATATATATATATATATATATATATATATATATATACTATGGATAGATAGCTATAGTTGAAGTAAATACTGTACACACACACACACACACACACACACACACACACACACACACACACACACATATATATATATATATATATATATATATATATATATATATATATATATGTAGTGTGTGTATGTGTGTAATACAACCATAAGTATCTATTTCCCTACATTCACGAATATTATATAGATGAAGCATTTATGAAAAAGGTGTCTGAAAATTCATAGAGTAAAGCTAGAAAGCTGAATGTGACGTAAACGGTCCTAGGAAAAATTAGTCTACAATTGAAAGAGATATGAATTGTATGGCGCAGAAGACTGAGAGAGATTAAAAGATGTTTGATAGAAAAAAGTTTATTAGAGTATGAGCAATGCTACGGATACCAAGACCGTGGCGCACTGTATGTTGTAGCATGGACAGTGGAAGAACAGAAGCGTTTAATTCGAGGGGTTATTTAGAACTAAAGGAAATAGATGGTGGTGCGTCTAAAACTTTCCGCACATGCTGGGTAGAAAGCTTTATGCAGACGATCTGGAAGAGATGAAAGGCGTCCATCCATGGCAGCAAAAACAAGAGTGTGAGAAAGGGTCCCTACGCTAGTTTTGTAGTGAGGAAGAAGTGTTTGACCATTTACTGAAAATGCAAAAACAAGAAAAGATTGAAGCAGTTGAGGTGAATTCTTTTGTGCAGTGTATGTGAATTAAAAGGGACAAAATGACAGAATTAAGTGTTTTCAGATGGTTTGGTCACAATGAGAAAAGGGAAAAAACAGAATGGTGAAAATGATCATACTATTCGAAAAGTTGCGAGGAAGTAAGAGAACACCTAGAAAAGATAGGGGTGGTTGGTTAATGTGGAAGACCTTCATGAAAAGTGGGATCTTAGCAGCCAGGAAGCGCGAGAGAGAGCACAAGATAGAGGAGAACAGTACAGAGAAAATAAGAAGTTCATTGCTCTGCTGACAACCCTCCTGTGTAGGCATGTGAAACGTCTACTGTAGTGGAGATTTTCTGTACAGAGACTTCAGGTTTGACTCGGCAGTGAATCAATGAATGTGGCAGCCACTGCTTTGTTTTGCACTGTCTTTGGAAACACCCTGTTAAAGGATAGTTTATATATATATATATATATATATATATATATATATATATATATATATATATATATATATATATATATATTTTATATATACTGTATATAATGTGGCCATGATAAAGTGGATACCAGCAATGCCTCATCAACTAGTCCCGTGACTGAGGAACATTTCCTACAAAATCCTCCTTACACCTGTTGACGTACTATGAAGTATGTAACCGCCAGTTACTCAGCTGGGGTAGGTTAAACCACTGTGGAACAGAACAAAATAAATAGAATCACTGATGCCGAAATACTTCCTGAAAACCATAAAGATTACACGTTTTGCAG
>NC_089748.1:80854149-80889149 GCF_040412425.1 Macrobrachium rosenbergii
TACCACCATATCTATTACATTATCGGAAAAAACTATCATTGTTAAAAGCGTTTGGTAATAAAAGCCATCTGAGATATCTCTTGCTCATTTCTCTCCCCTTGCACTTTCTACACCGGAAGCTCTCAGCTTTTTTGGCTCCCTGAACTCATCCCAAAACCTCTCTACGGCCAATTCCAGAATTCCCAGAGTCTGGCTTGAAAACATAAGCGGGCGACAGCGTTCCCGATTCCTGATTCCCACTCGCAAGATGGCGACGGTCGATAAGATTTCCACGATGAGCACCCACCAGCCAAAGAACTACCCGGGCCATTCCCCCCCCCCCCCACCCCCTCCGCCTCTCTTCCTCAGTGTCCCTAGGGAGGCGGGAAGGAGTAGAAGGAGAGGAAGAAAAGCTCACGAGAGAGAGAGAGAGAGAGAGAGAGAGAGAGAGAGAGAGAGAGAGAGAGAGAGCGTAATGAATGGTGGTAGTAAAAAGACAAAATTACGAGGGAAGGGAAGAAGGGAGAAATGGATCATAAAACAAAAGAAAAATCAAATGGAAAAGTTTTATTTATTTAATATCATGGATTTTGTGAGGGTCAAAGGGTATTCACTTTTATTTTCTTATTGATGTGATATGAAATTCTCCTTCCAACAAGGATTTATTAATGCACATTATGCATCCTTTCCAGCAGCTTTATTTTTCCAAAATAATTAACTACTGTGATGTCTGAATATGTTTCCGAAAGGAACAATAATACTACTCGCTTTTGCGTTTTTCAGCGCAAATAATTTGGACAATTAAGTTTTCTTTCCATTAAATATGAAGTGCTTCTTTAATTCCATATGTGAAGTAATAATGGCAATATTCTTCTATTAAGTATATACACACTTATGCCTCATGCTTGTCTCTTTGCTCAAGTATGTACAACTGCGTACGTACGTTTATTGATTATAACTGGCCACTGATAATGATACTTATGGAAATACGTACACAGATATAGACAAAAAGTCCGAATTTATGCTAACGCACTCCATATTTCGTCTAAGATTCCAAGGTATTGCAACGTTTCAGTCGCTGTGCCAGCGGTCAAGATTCCGCGTTTGAGTTGGCAAATGAAAACTTTTTATCAGCACAACTCTAAAAAGATCGTGTACAGTCAGGATGAAACTGGAAGAACAAGCATGAACACTTTTCAAGTACGCAGGAAAAAATGTCAGAGAAACTAAAATGAGCCACAATGGATTGATAGACCCATGCAGAGAGAGAGAGAGAGAGAGAGAGAGAGAGAGAGAGAGAGAGAGAGAGAGAGAGAGAGATGTGGGGTTTGGGGGTTATATGCCTGGAGCTACGTTGAGGGGAAGATTGAGGGGGCTGGGTAGGAGGAAGCGGGAGAAGGGGGCGGGCAAGGGTGGGGGAAGAGTGCCAGATATCATCAGCATCGCCTATATCTACAACCTCGCCTGGGCCAGTGCGATAAGAGATTAGGCACGATAGTTGAAGTCGCGTCGATATTATGGGTGAACCTCTTCCTCCCTGGCCCCCATAGGGGGAAGAGAGAGAGAGAGAGAGAGAGAGAGAGAGAGAGAGAGAGAGAGAGAGAGAGAGAGAGAGAGAGAGGAAAAATTAGGAGCGGAAGAAATAAATATTGCAAAAGAGTACGATAATGAAAACCGTACTTCACGTGCGTGCTCGCATTGAGTAACACCCATATACAGGCATACTTTTATACACACATACACACAATCGTATGTATGTATATACATACATACACATATATACATATATATATATACATATATATATATATATATATATATATATATATATATATATATATATATATATATATATATATATATATAGAGAGAGAGAGAGAGGCTACAAGTAATCCATTAGATCCGATTTCACTTTACACTGGAAACACCTTACACCTAAAATGGGGATATATGGTAATCCTCCAACGCCGACTGGACCTTCTGTTACTATACTTCCAACCCAAGAAGGTATAGGTTCAAGTTTGATTCCTTGTTAGGGATGGAAGGCTGATCATATAATTCCCTATGAGTGTAAGTTGATCCCATGCTGAAGTGCATTTAATATTAAAATAAAAAAAAATTTCGTTGTGTAAAATTAATGGAAAACTATTACACAAACATACGCTTACATACACACGCAAATATACATATACATACATACATATATGTATATATATATTTATATACATATACATATATATGTATATATATATTTATATACATATACATATATATGCATATATATACATATACATATATATGTATATATTTGTATATATATATACAAAGAGAGAGAGAGAGAGAGAGAGAGAGAGAGAGAGAGAGAGAGAGAGAGAGAGAGAGAGAGAGGGAGTACTTTCGTGCAATGTCATGTAGCAGAGGTTTATTAAGAATCATATATACCATTTAGGCATTTTTGCTATGACGGCTTAGCGATTGGAAATCACAGCGTAGCATAGAGAAAATAAACCATATGCTTATGGATACATCTGTTTATCTGTAACTACTAAACTACATAAAATCTCCCCTTTTTGCATAACATATGTCAATATCTCAATGACAAAACAGATGCACCTTAGAAATAGTATGACTTTGAATGAACGGAAACGTAGAAAGTTAATTAAACAAGCAACCAGCTGATATTGTGGTCAAGGGGTAAAAAGGCTTTGAAAATAATCTTTTGAAAGAAAAGGTGAAAATATGCATCGAGGTCAGTGAAAGGACTGAGTTGGTGCAGGCACCTTCTCGATCTATGAAATGACAAAGTTGTTACCGATTATAAAGAAAAACCTCCTTCTTTCTTTGATTTCCTCTAGCACTTAATTCTTCTCATTTGGGCGATGAGTTCTATTCTACTTCACATCAGTTAGGGCTTAAATCCAGCCTTATAACTACCAGGCCTTAAATAAGGCAATCTGGATAAATTATCAAAGGAATGTAAGGCTTCAATGTTCTCTACTTATTTCAAACTACTTTGATTCCCATAAACTCTCTGTCTGTCTGTCTGTCTGTCTCTCTCTCTCTCTCTCTCTCTCTCTCTCCTATTCAAGGTATATATACCCTCTGCAGTTATGCAGTCTTCAGTTCATTTTTTCCGAAAACCCTGATTATTGTCCTTATTTTGAAATGCAAAATAGTTTCATTGTTCCTTTACCCATTTTATATGTTTATCAGTTTTCGTATTGGCTACTTCTGCCAATTCCTATAAAAGATGCTTGAATGAATCTATAGCATTACGCTGAACAAACAAATTGCTCAAATTCGTTCTAGCGACTGAGCCGCAAAAATTCTAGTTACTTTAAAATTGCCATTTCTTTTCTGGTAAGGAATGGTCGATTCCTTTCAGAACTCCCCCGAAGGTAGAGCAACACAGCTCAAAAGTTCTATCAATGGGCAAAGGGCTTTCATTTCTTGCACCGTTTTTAAAATCTTACTCTATTCTACGGTACTTTTGGTAAAATTCCCACCGTACGCCTACGAATGCATTCGTTTTAACAATCATCTGCACACTTATATAAATCTGAAGGAAAATGTCTACACATTCATACACCCATAATATCTATACTTATATCTATATCTATATACATATACATATAATCTATAAATTTATGTATATATACAAATATATATACATATATATAATTATATATACGTATATATATGTATATATATATATATATATATATATATATATATATATATATATATATATATATATATATATATATATATATTTGTTTATATATATTTGCTTATATTTGTATATATACATACATACATACATATATATACAGTATATATATATATATATATATATATATATATATATATATATATATATATATATATATATATATACTTACATATTTGAGAAAACGGAAAGAATGTAATTGCTATAACATGTGTCATTATAAAAAATATTATACTTTGCATTATATAAATATTTTAACTTGATTGACTACACCATATATATAAAAATATTGTTCACATGATAATGCTGCACTGTCGATCGTAGACTTTGATATAAACAATTTCCAGCATAACTTCACCAACATGCACTGTTAGAAGAATGACATTACTCGTACAATAAACACAAGCCTTCGTTTCAAAAAAAAAAAGAAAAGGATTTCGGCGTAAATTCAACTAATGATTAATATTTTGAAATGTGGATGACTCTAGTGAATGTTAAATAGTTAAATAGAATAATAAAATTGACTTAGTCATTGTTCCAGAAAAAAAAGGATTGCTTATGGTCGTTGCAAACTTATATGCGATGGAAAAATCTATCAAACTCAGCCTGTTTTCGTTAAATATGTCTGACACAGATATACAAGTGTCAAGAATATCATAAGGAAATTTTCACATGATATTCTGCAATGTTTCTCTCTCTCTCTCTCTCTCTCTCTCTCTCTCTCTCTCTCTCTCTCTCTCTCACTATATATATATATATATATATATATATATATATATATATATATATATGTATATATCTACATATAGATATGTATATATACATGCATATATACATGCATATATAAGTATAAATATATATCTATATATATAAATATATATATATATATATATATATATATATATATATATATATATATATATATATATATATATATATATAGACATATATATTATATATATATATATATGTGTATATATATGTATATATATATATATATATATATATATATATATATATATATATATATATATATATATATATTCACTGACTATCAAACAGACAGAAACAGCATTTGAACTGCCGACCTGAGTGGTGCAGGAGGGTTTCCTTGCTTTGAGCAAATTACCGAAATCTGCGCACAGCCGAGTCCATCCCCTTTAGGAGGCCGGAGATACTATCTGCCACCGGATGGGAGCTCTAATGATTTACGCGTTATTTTTAAACTGAAACTCTTTCTACTTAGTAAGTTGCACCAACGATTATATTGTGTTTCTACAGCAAAATTACATTCTGCAAATTACATGGGAAATTTTATACTGTTGTCTGAAACTTCTGTCCTCAGTACGATGCGATTTATTGGTAACTTTAAAAATGAACAGTTCAAAACTCACACCAAAAGTTATAGCACTTGCTTAAATATATATCAGAGTGAGTATTACCACCGTTCGGTGACAATAACTATGAGAGTATTGACACCGTGTTGGTGGTTATATGGGCGACGGTATTACCACCGTGTTCGCTAATGATACGATGTAGACTTTCCAAACAGATACTTTGCATTCAGTATATAACGGTTCATCAAGAAAGAGGGAGAAAGCTCCTATGTCACGGACCTGTCTTCAGCATTACCTGATGTAATTCCCAGGATAGATTTTCATCGTTTGAAGAATTTAATGTTATTCAAAAAATATCATGAAAAAGCAGGCAGCGTTTTCAGAGTTAAAGCCTCAAGTTCCGTTGAATTTGAAAACAAACGTCGGCAGCATCCGATACCAGAAGGACTTAAGCATGCCACAATGACGTTTGTATGTGTACATTATGGAAGCCCTAAGCAAAGGAAGGAGGCTTAGGTTTAAAGAAGAAACAACGTTACCTTATTTGTGGATGTAATGCTTCAATTTCGTTAAGCGCCAGAAGAATAAGTTAATGATAACAAAGGTGTACGTTAAGCATAACCATGAAGTCTTGGTCAATTTGAAGGCTTTCTATAGCCAAAACCGCCACTTGACCACATCAGAGTTTGAAAAAGTAAAAGATGTTGTGAGACTAAATCCTGGCAATAAGCACCTAAAGATGTATGTATGTACAAACGAACTTTAAAAAGCAAATCGCATTACAAGATATAAGAAAACTTAAAAAGGTCAAAGCTGGAGAAGGCCTTACTGATGCTGAACAGCTCACAGAAGTTTTACAGGATATAGAAGGAAAAGGTCAAATGGATATTGTAAATGACGAAAATGGAGCAATCACGATGATCGCTTTCGCAACGAATGAGATGTTGCAAATGTATCGTCATTATTCAAAATTAATTTTCATGGATGTTACACACAAAATTAACAAGTATAGTTGTCCTCTGTACATGATTCTCATCCAGGACAACCTTGGTCGTGGTCAAGCAGTCTTTAATGCATTTTTAAGAAGCGAAACGGCAGACATGATAAATTCGCTTATGACTAATAAAATATATAAAAAAGAATTGCTCATGACATCGTTTTGCAAAATTATGGGAGATGTAAGCAAAACTGAGGCCGTAATGTTAGATAAAGATCACAAAGAAATTCAAGCTGTTCGAACTGCGCTTGCATCAGCCACAAATTTGGTATGTAAGTTTCATGTTCTTAAGTACTTTAAGAAAAAAGTATCGGATCTTGTGCGTTCAGTTACAGGAAAAAATGACATTTTTGCTACAATTAAGCATCTTGTATATGCTAACTCTGAAGAACGTTTTCAGTCATGTTTACAGACTTTAGAACAACAAGATTCCGGGTTGCAAATTCCTGAGATGCATACTAGTATTGCACCAGTCCCGGTTTTCTTGCCATGCCCCTAGGTTAGGTTAGGTTAGGTGGGGTTAGGTAAGGTAAGCGTAATCCCACTAAAGAAGTTTGGGCGTGGGAAACATAATGAGATTATTTTCAAGAAAATTCTATGGTTAGTTTATAAGATATGGCGTCCCGGTTACATTTCGGGAAAATACTTCCGGGTTGTTTCAGTATGTCTCTCAAAACTGGCTTGTGTGTGAAGAGATGTGGGCAACTTATTTACGAACTTACAAGCTAACATTTGGCATCGATACCAACAACCGAATCGAATCGAAAAATGGAAAGCTCAAGCATTTGCTATCTTCAGCCACTTCAGTGTCTGAATGCATCAGGAACATTGTGCTACATAACTGTGTTTTAAATAATGACGAGGACATTAATTGTTTTTACAAAAATGCACTTCAGTTTAATGTGGAACAAATGATCCACTACTTAGTAAGTTGTATCGCAAGTACAAGGAGCACACTGTGAAACTTGTCTGAAAACCACGAAACATATGAAAATTCTATTATTCCATCTATCCAATCTAATTCCCGAAGTAGCTACTCCGTGTCAATCAATTCTAGTTGTTATGAAGTGGAAATTAATGATAGTGAGCTTAGATTTTCTTCCAGTTTTTACTGTCAGCATCTTTTGCCCTGCAAGCATATTATTGCAGTACAAAGGACAGGGGATATAAATGCAACTACAATTAATACTAACTCTAATTGGCACAAAGAAAACACAGTGATACCTGAAGCAACTGTTCCAGAAAATAAGTCATCTATATCACAATCTCCGAGACATCTCCACCCAATGACCCAAGCACAAAAATTCCGACAATCAGAAGAAACCATTCAAAGGATTGCAGCTGTACTCACAGGCAGTGGAACGCAAGTCTTCCATGGGCGACTAGATAGTCTCAAAAATCTTCTCCGAATGTGGGAAGAAAATAATGACTGCAGGGTTTTAAGCAACGACGACGAATCCGATACACTTGGCAGTCATATCCCACAGAATCCACCTCCATGTCCATCGGAAAAAATTGGTTGTACAGTACCATTTACGACGGATACACCGAAAAAGTTACATTCTTCAGACGAACCAACGTCACTCTCAGAACGTTTCAACTTGGCAAATGTTCATCTCCCCTCAGTGAAACGAAGGGGGCGTCCTAAAGAATCTTGAGCACTAGGCCGGTTTAATAATTCAAAAGCTGGACATAAAAGGAAAGGAAGCGATAAGACCAATGAAAAGCGGAAAAAGGCTAGAAAACAATAGTGTTCTTATCCTGAATTTGACGAATGATGCATTCTGTTTATTTTCATGTTTTTTAGAAATACTGTTGTTTTTACTATAATGACACACAGAATGTATTTCAATAAAAGAAAAAGAAGAAAGGACTTGTTGTACTATCCTCCTTTTACGAAGAAAATAGCTAAGTAGAATAATAACGGTGAATATAACTCACGCGTTATTTTCACCAGACGGTGAAAATAACGACGATATTATCGTCACCGACCGGTGACACAATAACTTACCCAATATATATATATATATATATATATATATATATATATATATATATATATATATATATATATATATATATATATATATATATATATATATATATATATATATATATATATATATATATATATACACAAGTTTTTAGGGATCAAACACAATTACCATCACTAATCAGTATCTTTGTTCATTTTTAATACGTAGTGATATTTATGTTTTCAACATTTTTTCACTTTGCCGAACTTTATTTGCAACGCTGAAGGTAATAAATAGATGACAAATGGAACGGCAGAGCAAAATTTTGTGACTTTTTACTCTGAATTTTAACCATAAGGAAGCTGGAGAAGTGTGATCTTAACGTAATAGGCACCATGCTGATATATATATATATATATATATATATATATATATATATATATATATATATATATATATATATATATATATATATATATATATATATATATATATATATATATATATATATATATATATATATATATATATATATATATATATGTATGTATGTATGTGTGTATGTATGCATGTACACACACACACACATATATATATGTATATATACATAAATATATATATATATATATATATATATATATATATATATATATATATATATATATATATGTGTGTGTGTGTGTGTGTGTGTGTGTGTGTGTGTGCAAAAGTGTGTATGTGTATGTATGCATACATACACACATACACATATATATATATATATATATATATATATATATATATATATATATATATATATATATATATATATATATATATATATATATATATATATATATATATATATATATATATATATATATATATATTTATCAGCTTGTGGTGTCTATACATTAAGATCACACTTCTCCAGTTTCGTTATGGTTAAAATTCAGAGTAAAAAGTCATAAAAATTTTGCTCTGCTGTTCCATTTGTCATCTATTTATTACCTTCAGCATTGCAAATAAAGTTCAGCTGAGCGAAAAATTTTGAAAACATAAATATCACTAATAGTGCAGCAGATTGCTGTAAAAATCGTTCAGATAGTGAAACAAGCATGAAATTTGGCACAAACATTCCTAAGACTACGCTCTTTAGAAAAGGGCGCTGGCCACCTGAAAATCCAAGATGGCGGCTATTTTTCAAAAATGGCCGCCATCTATGTTGAGATTCCCTGGTTTGGGAGCATCTATTGGATGGAATATGCCAGTTTTTTTAAACCTCGACTTTAGGTTATAAAAATGTTCCATACCACACATTTTATTGAAAACCCTTACTAAATGAATTGTAACCAAGATGGCGTACAAAATGGTTGCCATAAAAGTTTTTTTTTTCTATCCACAGCGCTAGCAGACATAGAGACCAACTGTTTTTATTTAATGGTATATTCATGTGATCAGACAGTTTAACTAATATGCTATTTTCAACTGAAATAGTAATGGTATGGTCACATACAACATTGTGTCTAAGACTGTAAACATAAAAGAAAAGAAGAGAAATACGGACTAAACGTTGAACCAATCTATGTATAGGTCTCTCAACCTACACCTTTGAAAAATTCGAGGATAAGAAGGTAGGCATAGCATGACATGTTGGATGCTCAAGCTAGATTATCTACTGAAGAGAGGGCAATATTTATCTAGACTTCACATTTGCAAGTGCACAGAGCTGTGCAGGAAGACCCAGCTTGTAGCACTTGCACCTTTCCCACAGCCTGCTTTGCATCCACATTTGGTAAGCTGTTGGCAACTCTTGGCTAAGGGCGAGTTGGTTGTCCAGAGGACTTGCCATGCTTCACCAGACTTTTTGCCATCCCCACTCAGCAGGGTTCTCTGGCTGTGGCTGACACTGGGTGGCCTGCCCCACACACAACCAGCCTGGTACGCAGCACGCTTGGTGTGTTGGAGGAGAGCTCCCTGGTTGGTGGAATGGCCTCATATGCCCTTTGTTTTCTGGCAAACATATCAAGTCTAGCCTCATCCACAGTGCCAGCAGTGCTGGATCTTTCATACATAAGTATGACAAACCTCTCCAGGACCTTCAGGTCACTCTCTTCCACTCTGAGAGGGTAGTGACTCAGTTTGGAGAACACAGTGGAGGCCTCTGGAAAGATGTTCCATGTCTGCCAGGCGGTCTTCTTGCCCTTGCTCCGAAGGCTGACACTGTATCACAGCCTGTGAACGCATGGAAGAAGAGCATGCCATTCACCTTCTCCTGGCCCAGAGAGTTGCACAGGTCATGCACAGCAATCCAGAGCAGGCTCTGGCCTTGGCCAAATGCCACCCATAGCTTCTCTAGCCCTAGATTGTGGAGAGTGGAGAAAGCACTGACTGCAACGACAAGAACATCTGTGTCATTTGCTTTAACCGTGATGGTCTTGGCTCCATGTTCTGTGGCATATTTGGCATGGAGAAAGATGCGGTGTCAGCTTCCCTCATGAGAGCACTTTTCCAGTCCCTGAAGACTAGCCTCATGAGTGCTGAGGACAGCAGACCCTTTCGTGGCAATGACAACATTTGTGGCAGACATCTGGGCAACTTTGTCTGCCAGGAACTGGAACAACTCTGTCTTGTTGGCATCGTGTCTTAGGAAATTGCGCCAGTTGGATGGAATTGTGTTCTTGTCTGTCACCTTGCGCCTCCTCCTCCTGACCACGTTGGAGCCTGGTCTCAGCTTTGAGGCTGGATGTATTGTATACATCAAATACAAGATGTGATGATGTGTACTTGCTGCTATAGGATTGTATCACAGGCAAGAAGTCGCAAAGTGCATAGCCCTCAAAGGTCTTTCCCTTTCTTTGGTGGTGGCATGGACCAAAGCTGATCCATCTACAATGAGGACATCAGTCTTTGGTTCTTTGTCTTCTAGTGTAACATGACTCTCCAGGACCGAGGTCAGCTGAGACTTCTGACATGTGTACAGCCTACCACCCTCACTAAGGGAAGCTGGGAATGTTTGATTCTCGTGTTGAAGAATTCCTGCAGATCACATTCACGGCTCTGACAGGATATAAATAGCTTTGAGAAAAGCTGGCAATCCTCCTTCAGAAGTTTCTGCTTTGACTGTTCTACAGGAGCAGCTTCTTGCCTGAAGAAGTCAGTTCTGTTCTTCTTTATCGGCTCATAGAAGGAGACTGCATTGTTTGCCAAAGAGTCTGGAAAACTTGAAATTTAGTGCGGCCTCTGTCAAGGTGTGTCTGTAGAAGTTCTGCTGAGCTGGGGTGGGCAATGTCTTTGTTGTCAATGGAATACAGATCCTGGCTCTCTTCCTGAAAAGGACTTCCCAAGTGTTGCAAAGCCAATGACAGCTTGCTGACTCTCTCCAAGAAATGTCTTCTGCGCATGAGGTGTTTGTTCATGGTGTGTTGTCTGCTCATTAGACTCCTTTACTTTGAACCTCTGTTTCGTATGCAGACACCAAAGCGGATGATCTCTGGGCCAGCCACCATCCATCTTCTGAGTGCTGACGGATCTTCAGTCAGCCCAATGGCTCCGCCATCAGCCTTTATAAAGGCATTGGTCTGCTCATGAGCTTGGTCAAGAGCCATTGCTGAGAACTGGCGACTGGTCTTGTGCACAACAAAGTTGCCAGCCTTGAACTCCTTGTGCAACTCTGGGTGTGAACTCTCTAGGTAAGCATGTCCCTGAGGTGAATAGGCAGCCAACGAGCATAGTTTGTATTATTGTTGGAAAAGAAGTAGGTATCAGCTCATGCAATGCCTGGCAGTAGAGGACAAAATTGGCCTCACGGAAGGACCTGATCAGTAGGAATATCACAAGTTCCATAGACAACACCATGTGCCAGAAGTGGAACTGTGGACTCTGCTGTCTTCGAAGGTCACACCACCTCAAACTCTAATGCCTGCTCATTGTTGTTTGCTTTCTCAGCACAGTAGTCAGTGTATGCTGTCCTCAGGAGTTTGTACAAACTAGAGGCTGTAACCTGGTGCATCTGCCGTGTCCTGGTTACACTTGCAGCTGACAGGAAGGATTCTGCAGTTCCAGATGAAGCAACTCCTGCCTCCACCAGTAGAGCTCCTGTCCAACCACTGCCATGAAGAAGAGTACCAAGAGATGTCATTGCTGCCATCTCAATGTGCAGACCACCAAACATTACCAGATACTTTGTCTTCGCCATACTGATCAGGCCACTGCCACTGCACCTGCTTTGCTACGGCATAGATTGGCTGATCAGCTGTGATTATGGGTATCTGGCCAGGGTTCAGAAAATCAGTGACATCCTGCACTTTCTGCATCACGTGTTTGATCGTAGCAACAGAATGAGCCTGATCACACAGGAGAGGAAGCAATGAAGTTATGGTTACTTCAAATTCTGGGCTTCTCTTCATTGAAGCGTGATGAGCTGACCACGTCAGATTCACTGCATCATCTATTTCCTGGGTGACTATGACCTTGTCTAGCCACTGATACTCCAGTGCAAGCTGTGGCCCCAAGATATCTGTGGTGGCTTTGGTATTGCAGTGTTTGGTGGCACAGGGTTCTTTTGTTTGAAAGGAAGCTGGTGAGATGTTTGTGAATGTGTCCGCAATTCAGGCACCGACCTCACTTTCTCAGGTGCAAACTTTAGTTGCTGTCTTTCCTGTCCAGTATTCTCCTTTGGTGGGGTGCTGAAATATGGAGATGCTAGTATGGGATTCAACTAGGTTCGGTCTCCCTACACCTAGCCCGATCATTCATCCAGTGCCATTTAAGTCCTGTGATCTGTACACCATCCGGGTAAGTACATGAACCATCATGTACAGCCCCCATACCCTTGGCTCGGCTCTCCCACGCTGGCACATCCTGTCTATTCAGGTGCGGCTATCTAACTATAGCTGGTCTGGGGCTGTTAAGAAAGCATTTGGGACACTAAACTAAACTATACTACAACTACTAGTCTAAGACTACAGGATTAGTAAAGCTGGATTAGCTGGCACTGAACCCCATGCTGAGTTACACAGCAGTGA
The DNA here is from genome assembly GCF_040412425.1 of Macrobrachium rosenbergii. Lineage (NCBI taxonomy): Eukaryota > Metazoa > Arthropoda > Malacostraca > Decapoda > Palaemonidae > Macrobrachium > Macrobrachium rosenbergii. The sequence goes on from NC_089748.1 coordinate 80,867,175, forward strand.
TGTCACCAGTGTGCCCTGGTTGTGTGCAGACATACACTTTTACATTTATTAATTTTCCTTCAAAATTGATGAGTTATTCGAAAGAGATGGCCTCATTAGGATCTAAAACCACAGAAACCAAGATCCATGCTTAAAAGCGATAATTGTTGAACGGGCATTATTTCTCATTATAATTATTGTTTCTACCTTTTCTTGGCAGCCATATAGCCCCCATATTTAAAGGTAAACTGTACTGGGAAGCTGCAGAAACATAATATTCACAAGAAATAGTATGGAAGAGTTTTTACCATATTGCTAGAAGCAAATACATGCCATTCTAGTGAAAAAAATTAGCCAAAATCTGTCGATACTGGCTGCCATCTTGGAATTTGGCCGCCATATTAAATTTTTATTTTGCTAGCGCCCTTTCTGATAGAGGGAACTTTGAAGAGCACTTGTGCAAAATTTCATGCTTGTTTCACTATCTGAACGATTCTTATGAAATATGCAATTATCTGCTGCACTATAAGTATTAAAAATGAACAAAGATACTGATTAGTGGAGGTGAATTGTGTTTGATCCCTAAAAACTTGTAAGACTGGCTACTTTGATTCTAGTGAGAGTTCCAGAGGCTTTCAGCATTGAATATTCAAGTGTACTCCGACTATGTTTTTCCTTTCAGCAGAAGGAAATTCTCTTAAAAGCCTTTGGAGCTTCCACTAATGCCAAAGGAGTTTGTCTTGTTAAGTTTTGTGGGAAACTACTCAGATATATATGGACCCATCATATTTCTTTGTTATTTTTCCTTTCTTATTCTTATTTCTGGTTTCAATTATTTGCTCGCACTGGCCATCATAGCTCTATTTTCATTGTTACCCTGATTATAGCCATGAATTAATGGCTGAAAAGGTTTTTGGCTGGAGATAATTAAAAAACAGCATAAGACAAGCTAACATCTTGTAGCCTGAGGATAGGAAAATTCAAATGAAATTGGAAAATTGTTGCCTTAAAATAACAGACGCCAAAAGTTCATCACCTTACCAGAAAGGCTATGTCCAAAATGCCTACTTCACAGTGGAAGCTCATGGGTCTCTTGTACAGGTAAGAAGTTGCTTCACTGAAGAGAAAGGAAACTGCATCAAGACTATAGCACCTGAATAAAGAAAATTAGTGCCACTAGGGAGATTTCTCCACAGCGTTTACCCCCAAAACACAAAACTAAGGACTCCCTCAGGTTGCCTCAACTGCATCTTCATACTTTTCAACTCTGACTTCCAGAAACTTTCTGATTGGTTTAGTCATCTGTGCTCAGTGTTTCACCTATCCTGTGATTCATCTTTGCTCTCATCCTATAGCCCCCAGTTACAGTTACTCTCACATACCTACACAAATCAACTTTCAGGGTCTTTCTGGCTTATGTTTACAATCATAACCTTACTCACGCTTACAATCAACTGCAAGTATCATCTTTCACAAAAGCTCTCAAAACTGTTGCATAAGCCTCAAAAACTTCTTAGTGTCACCGTTTAATACTGTACCTCCTGCAACCACCGCCAGTTCAACACTCCAGTCATGATATCCTTGCCCTTCATCTACTTATCCTTCAGTCTAGCACCCGTTATTATAATTTTCCTCTCTTTGTTTTCACTCATTTCATAAAAATTGCCATAGAAACATGAAGGAACTTTGTCCGAGACCACCTTTTGCACCAGAGTAGCAACTCCCCCTACTGTAAATATCTTGAGTTGTACTTCAGTCACAAAAACTTATAGTCACTGTTACCAGATTACCTTCTACATCACATATCCCCAACAACCTGCACACTTCGTGACTGTTAGGTCTTTCATAAACTTTCTCAGGTCAAAGTATGTAACTAACTGCTTTTTATCTTAATATCAAACGTCTGCCAAATTTGTGACAGTTTGCATTTGCTCCATACTTACTCCCCTACTCGTCTAGACCAAATATTCTCTTCCTTTAATAATCTAATATATTTTTGTCATATTTTCTCAGTCATAACTCTCCCATACAACTTTCCACGTATATTAATTATAAACACATCTATCACTTTTCTATTTACTGACATAGAAATCTGCATTTCTTTCTCTATATTGGTAATTGCTCAAAAGACATGCTAACAGGTACTTGTTAATATTTTATCTGCAAGCCTGTTTTATTAAACTGTATTTTTACATTTAATTAGGCCAAAGACAATGATGATTACGCAAAGAGCATGGCTTATGCGTGCATTAGGTCATATAAGTAAATGTCCTAACTCTGGTTTTAACGATCCAAAGACCTATTTCGTACTACACAGTGCTTTCATGACCCTTATGTCCCACATCGTGATTCTATTCTAAAGTTATGGTTAATTTTCGCAAGTCTGAAAACAGCAAATGTCAAAAGAAGAGTCTGAAGCGTTACCTTCCTTCCACAGCGGTATGCAAATAGATCACACCAAGGATCTCTCGCGGCACATTAATGCACTTGTAGAGCCCATATCGACACATCTGTTCGAAGATGTTTCTCAGAATGACTATCCCTCTTACATGCTTTTAATACCGCGCCGAAGAACTCATAACCTTGATATATTCTGATTGGAGAGCCGCGTGGCCACGGGTCGTCTCGTCTTTTGTATCGAGCCCTATTGAAGCGCGTTAGAAGAAGAGGAGTCGGTCCTCTGAGCCCCTTCCATCCCACACCCAAAACCAAGCCCCCAGTCCCGTCCAGGCGAATGAAGTCGAGGAGGCGAGGTTTGTGCTCTATCGTTTATCTCTTATTGATCACTTGTTTGACTGCGTATCAATGAGTTTGGGTTACTTTTTAATAAAGTATCGCACGCCGAACTCTCTCTCTCTCTCTCTCTCTCTCTCTCTCTCTCTCTGTTTACTTTTCAATTCTGCCAACTTTTAATTGCTCTTTTCAACGTAAAGCCTTTGCTACTCCAAGCCTTTCCGATAGGTTTTCAAACCTGGAAATTTTTTTTGCTCTTGTTTTTAAATGTTTGGTTAGGAGCTTATATTAGGTAAGTTGTTTTCCATGACCAGAGCTTCTCATTTCGAAGCAATTCACAACGGTCCGGGAAGCATAGGAGGATTGACTTCATTTCATTCATTTTGTCAATGGAGCGTGATAGAGAGGAAAACTTGTCGAGCCCCACAAGCGATCTTCACTTGCTTTATACATGACGGCGCTGGTTCCGGTAGGGGAGACCGGGGCTAGTTGTTACAATTTTACTATTTTTGCCTCTAATTCGATATCTAATGAAGGAAACTTAAGCATATTTATGCTGTGAAAAGTTTATTATATGTGTTATCATCATCATGTAACAAAAAGGTTATATACTTTTTAATTCCTGGAATATAACAGAAAATAGCAGAAAAACTTTTTGTATACAACTTACCCCATATACGGGTCAAGTTCTTACAAATTATAAAAAGAATCACATCCTTTAAAAACCGAAAGAAATCAGTTAACACTTCAATTTACACAGGTCACATACGTAATGAGCACTTTCATTTATGCAACTTTCATGGCCCCAATCTTTGCATTTTATGCATTGCACCCATTGCTCCCCCGAGGCTGAATTTGACCATTCACCACCACATGCGAGACACCAATAATCTTCAATGTTCTTTCTGTTCTTATTTCCACCAGACTTTAGAAACACTTTGTTGTTCAGATTCCTTTTACAGATTTTACTCTTGATCCTTTTTCCTTGTGAATCCTTATTGTGCTTATGTAGTTTCGATATATACATACATATATATATATATATATATATATATATATATATATATATATATATATATATATATATATATATATATATATATATATATATATATATATATATATATATATATATATATATATATATATATTATGTATAATTGAAATAAACTGAAGTTACGATTCTATTCTGTTGATCATATACATAGTAACTAGATCTAATTAAACTAAGCTTAAAAACATTTTCATGCAAATGAACCTGAATATACGTACACACACACACACACACTTATATATATATACACGTTATATATATGTATATATGTATTATATATATACTGTATATACACATATACATATAACGTGTATATATATGTATATATATACAGTATATATATGTATATTCAGGTTCATTTGCATGAAAATGTTTTTAAGCTTACGTTAATTAGATCTAGTTACTATGTATATGAATCGTAATTTCAGTTTATTTCAATTATACACACACACACACATATAATATATATATCAACCATTCATATGATGAAGAATATAGGTGAAATCAAGTAATCTAGACCAACCTTGTAATCTTTAGCCACTTCTGCAAACACTTTATGACAAATGACACGCTCAAATACCAACTCCAAAATTGCTGTGTTACACCTGTCAGCACTATCTGTCTTTCTTTTGTAGGTCTTAACCATGTTTGATAATCCTGAAATATGAAATAGATAATTAGATAAATAAATATAAAATTTCTTCCGTATAGGATAAGTTGTTACGACTATATATCATTTGGGGGCTAGTTGTTACTGATTGTAACAACCAGCCTCGAGCGAATTATTTTCCTTCTCCTCATAAATTTTGCTCTTCATTTAAATTGTCGGAAAATGAAGTCTAATCACATATGAAGCGTTACGACAGCTATTTCTAAAAATCACATTATTTCTCATGAATATGCTTTTCGTTAAGGTCTATGAAAAAAATACGAAAAGTCAGAATACTTACTCAGGGTATCCAAAAACAGTTTTTTGCTTGTAGTTTCGCAGACGGGTGACCAACTTGCTTCATACTCAACGGGGATAAGGCTGATATTGATGCCTAAACGTCTCAAGAATCTCGGCGCCAACTATTGCCATATTATGGAGATATTGGTAGTGTATCAACCCACCCCTGTATGCAACTAGCCCCAGTCTCCCTACATGAATACCCTTTCATTACCATGGTTGAAGGGACAAAATATAGCATTTCATTGGCAAGGACGTGATAGAGGGAGGGGAAGGAAGAAACAATATCATTTAGCCATAACCTTGAAAGAAAGAACACGAGGCTATCACCAGTGAGCTTAACTTAGTTCCATTCACAGGCGAAGAATAATCATCCAGACAAGTCGAAGGTGTTCCTCAATGCAGGGTTCAACTTTAAGATTTCTTGAAGCAAATAAGAACACGTTTCTAAACATTTTATAAGAAGATTACACAAGCTAAAGAAATTGATTTGTTGAGGATCATATAAAATGATAATTTGCATAGACACTAGTTCAATGGCATCCGACATAACTTGAGTTTTACGTTTTGTACTGAATCAATACCAGCCCCTTCTTTAGTCTTTTAACATTATTTTTAATTATTTTTTAATGTGACATCACAACTTGCAGGTTGCATACACTAGCAACTTGAAACGGAAGCAAATACATACATAAAGATGAATAGGGAGGGCAGCATATATATAAACATATATATATTTGTACATATATACATATATATGTATATATTTATAAATATATATATATATATATATATATATATATATATATATATATACATACATATATATGTATACATACATATATATATATAATATATATAAATGTATATAAATATATATAAATATACACACACACACACACACACACACACATATATATATATATATATATATATATATATATATATATATATATATATATATATATATATATATATATATATATAATATATATATATATATATATATATATATATATATTATATATATATGTGTATATATATATATTTATATATATAAAACTGTATGTATATGTATATATATATGTGTGTGTCTATTTATATTTGTGTGTATACTGTATTTAATATATATATACATATATATATATATATATATATATATATATATATATATATATATATATATATCTTGTGTGTGCGTGTGTTTATATTTGTGTATACTACATATAATTATATATGTATATATAAATGGAGTATATATCTGTATATGTATGATATAATATATTTATATACACACAATATACACATAGAGATATATACACGGATACATATGTTTTGTGTGTATACTGTATTTATATATTATATATATATATATATATATATATATATATATACAAACATATATATATATAGTATATATATATGCATATATATATATATATAACTTTATCACATACACAATTGTTCTGTGCGTTAGTGGAATTACTAAAAGGACCTCATTCAAACTGGATGGTATCTGAATAAATACTCCATTAAATACCATCCAGTTTGAATGAGGTCCTTTTAGTAATATATATATATACATATATAAAAGATAAGTTTAATGTCAACCTTGTGACCGCCACTAATCCATTCGTCCGGAGGTTCTTGACCCACTGAATCCTATCCAGTGCAAACTAGACGGGGTCCGTTAAGTACCGGTAGACAACACCTGGTCAAGAATTGTCAGCAAACTCGTCTTTAGTGGAAGCTAATGCAGTCCTTCTTAGGCAGAGTAATTAGGACAGAATAGAGCCAAAACAGCTAGTAGATATTATTATTATTACTATTATTATTATTATTATTATTATTATTATTATTATTATTATTATTATTTCAGGATGTGGAACTTATTCACATGTAGCAAGCACACAGGGGCAATTGACTTGAAATTTAAACTTCTAAAGAATGTTGGTTTCAACCATCCACCGCAGACCCCAGACTGCACCAGTAACTGAGCGTGATACAGAGCTAGTGATTTTTCATCGCCCTGGGGGAGACACAAGTTACTCATTGGATGGGTTGATATCGTACTCGGCTAGCACTCTGCTAGGCCCGCGTTCGATTCTCCGGCCGGCCAGTGAAGAATTAGAGGAATTTATTTCTGGTGACGGAAATTCATCTCTCGGTATAATGTGGTTCGGATTCCACAATAAGATGTAGGTCCCGTTGCTAAGTAACCAATTAGTTCTTAGCCACGTAAAATAAGTCTAATCCTTCGGGCCAGCCCTAAGAGAGCTGTTAATCAGCTCAGTGGTCTGGTTAAACTAAGGTATACTTTTGGGGGGAGACACGATCTCGCGAGATCAGAGTAGCATGCCACGACACTGACCACTATACCGGCGGACCAGCTAAATCACCAGTTAAGAGGAAAGGGCGTGCAGAGAAGGGAGACTGTATCAAGTAAAACTGAAGGAAAACGATTTGATCAGAACTGAATGTTATAACTATGGCTTCTTAAGATATTTATTCTTTCAGCAATAATTAGCCAGCTTGATGTGTAATTTAGAATATTCATTTTCAATCGTCATTACAAGACAACATGGTTTTACCATTGCTAGAACCGCAAAATCTTCGGTATCTTTCTCTTCTTCCGAAGAAGGCGATAGCTAACAATTAGTGTGGAATATTCTACGTGTACCTGCGGGACATGGATGAAAATCTTTAGGAGATTTATGCGCTATTTTTAAAAAGGCAGCCCATGAATCACTATCGCTCATGTGATCTCAGGTAAACCAGTGCAAATATTTAAAATGGCGCCTCCGAGAATCCCTTATGCCTACGTGGTGGTCTGGACGTACTAATCAATCGCCTCTAAGATTGTAATCCTTAAGAATTACACTAATGCTTTCATGACCTAAAAGAGACTAATGTGATATCTTTGAAATGGTACCACGTAACAACAACTAATGCAATTGTGTTCACCAACACAGTTCCTTTAAGAATAAAGGATACTAATACAATGATCCAAAACTAAACCTGTCCCAGAATCCCTAACGCGTGTGATATAATTTTGGGAATCGAGAGAAAATAAATTAGTGATGGACCAACCTTTTTGGGGAGGGGCAGCGTTGACCTTTCGGTGTGAGAACATGTCTTTTGCTGAATACACGAAGGATCCTTCTGCTTCCTGGGTAAGGGGCTTTAACTTCTCTGATCACCAGACCATTATGACCTTCATATGCTGACTTGAAGCCCTAAGACTGTCGCTTACTGCCTTCAGACGTGCTTCCAAATTTATCAGCAGACAAAAATGCTCTTTTTCCTCACCATCTCGCCTTCTCTTTACTGCTTTTTGGAATACCAGAACCGAATTTAAAGGATGATAGGCAAACACGTGACTTAATACCAAAGGCCAGTTAATCTGGTGCGGTGTATTTATTCGAGAAGCGCTCTCTCGTTTACACGAAGTGAATTCATTTACTTAAGCTATTACCAGACTAAGCTATAGGTACATTTTCATATATCCGACCGAGAGGGCTTTCAGTAAACAAACAATGGGCTCTGATCTCTGATACTGAGTTGTTAGACGGAAAGCTAGGACTGTGATAAAGAAACTATAATGTGAAATAATGCAGGTTAGGCTTCGAAACCTCAACTCGGCAATAAGAAGAAAGCTAAGAAGAAATTATATTTTGAATGACTACTAAGAACACGGCCCTCACCCGCCAAAACACGCACAACACAAACAGTAAATAGTATCTAGATAAATGTCTAAAATTAATGCATTCGATGGATTAATTAAATGCTTGATGAAAGTAACAGAAAAGAAAGCGCAAAGGCTAACGGTCTTCGGGTGCACTAATTTTACTCGACAGCACTAACATAGTCAGAAGCCTTGTAAAGTTGCAGCCCAGCCAACTCATGATGCTACCTGCTAGTAATACACATTCAGTATCATTCCCCAATATGCCTCTTCCCAAGTCAACCCACTTCTATAAACTATCCCATTCCGTATTTCATCACCACTGTCTTCAACCTTCCCCACCGCCCTCACCACCGTCCATCCCTGCATTGTTGGGACTGACCCTTTCCCATCACTCTTTAGTCATTCGTCTTTCCTTATCTGTGAGCCGCTCCGTTGGGTCACTACTCTTCTTCTTCCTTCTGTCTCTCCCTCTTCGACGGTTTCCTTTGCTCCCTCCTCCTTCGTCTCACCCTGTCTGTTTTCTCTGCTTGTTCTGCATGCTTTGTTTTTCTCTCTCAACACTGACTCCAGTTTTACTCCCCGGCTTGTCCACTTTCCATTGCTTTAATTTCAGCTTGTGTCATTTTAGAAATTTTCGTTTCTCTTTCTTTTCTTTTTCCTCCCTGAAGCATCTTTCTTTAATCTATTGGTTTGGATCTCTTTTGTCACTACACTCCCCCCTTTCCCGCCTCTGGTTCTTCATCATCCTCTACACTTCCTTCTCATCCCCATTTCCCTCTTCATCTTCTTCCAACTTCCAGGCACGACGGCTGGAAACCGTTTGCAACGCTCGAATACTCTTTTTCGATTACGTGTCCCGCTATTAATCATCGGCGGAGGCTATTTATCCTGCGCTGGATTTTGGAACCATTTGGATCTTTAACGTGTCCAGATTCTCCAATGCGCTCCCTTAACATCCAAACAGGCGACCCCTTCAGAATAAAGAAAAACAAAACATTAAGAAAAAAGAAAAGATATCTGACTTAGAGTGTGAAGCTGACAATATTTTTTTTATAAAAATTTAGACTAATTTTTTGGTGTTTCTAAGGATTTCTTAAGTGGTGTGCAACCGTCTAAATATTTTCAAGGATAAGTCAGTCTAATGGCCAAAGAAAACAATACTAAAGAAAAGGGAATAAAAAAAAGGGTGGGGCCCAACAACGAAGTGACAGACCTGGCCCTCGAAGGAAGAAAGGTAATAGGAGGAAGAAAAAATAAAGCGCGAAGAAATCTTCAAAGCTTGGAAGTAGACCAACAACCTCCCTTTTTCCTACATTCCTTCCTTAGTTTTTAACTTCATGTTTCTTCCTGTTACTGTTTTTATTTCCACTTTCCATCCTTCCATACTCACTAACACACACACTAGTGATTCTGTGAACCAATCTTTGAATTTTATATACCCCTCATAAGGCCATCCTAATTCTGTATCTTAAAACAATCTCTTTTACATCTGAATTTTCCTTAAATGTCCTCGCTTCTTTCTCATCGAACTTATTGTCTTTCAGCAATTTGCAGTCCTTTTATATCTAATACTACTATCTTTTTGTACATCCTTTCAACTAGTAATGATGGTAATGATCAAATTTACTTGCGGTCAATCCTTTTCTCAACATTACATCCATCATCTAGCATTTCTTTGCGCTTTTACAAACTTATCCTCACCAAGCTCTTTTCATAAACAATTTTCCACAAGACTCATTTATCTCATTCACCCCAGGAACATTACATTGCTCAGGTATACCATATCTTTCTCTGTCCTACCTCAGTATTTAACTTACCTAGCACGACTGCCCTCTCTTGCTCTCTAACAGAACCAAACACATATTCAGACTAAACTGAAATCTCTTTATCACTTTCACGCAATTCAATGCATTTTTCTTACCTCACTCAGTTTTGCATATACTGTACATTCCTTGGGCTATCGCATCTGCACACTTTTCACCCGTTGCCCCGGGTTTTCTGACACTACATAGTTTATTCCTCCTTTGTTCTACAGTCCTCAGCCGCCCCAGATACCAATCTTGCGTAATCTGTCCTAATACTGTCGTCTTGTTAAGTCCCTTAACGTCCAGCCTTCTCTCATGACAGTAAGCAACTTTCATGAATTTATTCTTTTTGTATCATACATACTCACCTCCAAAACTCCAAGCAAAGATATTTTGTGTTTTCTAATGCTCCTTGCAAAATACGTGTCTCTGGGCATTTGGTGATTTTTACATGAATGCCTATTAGAGTGAGTATTTATAACAATTTACGATATTCTTCAAGATACTGACCTTAAATCAAATGCCTTGATTGTATGTATAAATGCTGCTTCAGCACTGGAGCCAATGGAAAATATATACGAGATCAACTATGTTCAGAAAGCCTATGCTGTTACATAAAGCAGCCGAGGCGTTTTCAGTTGAATGGTGAATATATCACTGGCTGTTCTCTTGTTTGACTTGGAATCGATCACTTTGAGGAAACATGGCTCATAAACAATAAGCAGATTGACTGTAGGTTTTCCTGCGTAACAACCACCATGTTGCTGATGTCGAAATACCTAGAAACTTTTATATATATATATATATATATATATATATATATATATATATATATATATATATATATATATATATATATATATATGTAGATAGAATACATATATATCATTATTATAAATATTCGCTGTTCGACCTCCCTTCCTTGATTTAATAGAAATATAAAAAAAGCTTTCTTTTTGTTAAAGTAAGAGAGCATACGAGGTGGGGAAGCAAGCGAGCAGTTGTTGTTCCCAAAACCTAACCGCTGAAAGGGGATAGGGATTTTAGTTAGAGGCATATCGGACAGGAAGGTTTTACTAGGACCACTCTTAGCTAGATTGTACCTTAAGCTCACTTTTCTATGGCCTTTGCACTGGCGAGTTTTTTCATTTTTCAGATGCTACCTGCACCCAAGCCAACGCGGTTTGGGGGAGGAGTTTGAAGCAAGCACCCACACCGTTGACTGTTCTCCCCCCTTTGTTGAACAGCCGGGGAAATTGCCATTTCAACAGACCCAGGGCTTCTGATGCAATTGATCACTGCATTATCTATTCCAGCAGTAAGTCTGAAGATGACAATTACTCCCAGTTCTGTTTCCCTTCATCTTACACTAATTTTTCAAGTTTCAAGTTTTCCTCTCTTAAACAGTCATTGACTAAGAAAAATCCTAGTAAAACCATATCCCATTTATGAAGTCAAATATATGAAGTACAATTATTGTTGCCTAGTGGAATTGCATATATTATCCTCCATGGTGTTAGAGTAATATTCTTGATCTAAGATTCATCCCCTGCAATCAATTAATGATAAGTGAGAAGTTTTTTGATATAGGAACGTTATCGGGATACGTCTCTTCCAGAATTGGGCATGTATTGGAAGCTGGCCAGCATCTTGTTTGGAGAAGAATTAGCATCCTTGATACCAAGATCCTCAATTCACGCGTTTGAAATTGCATTACAGATTCGTCACAGGAGGCCCCAAGCCGTTGCTTTATTCACTCCTTTATTTTGAAATATCTTGTGTCCGAAGTGGGACGAGGTTGCTCCCATAAGAAACAATTAATACCTTTCTTTGTTGAAACTAGTTGTTTGTGTAATGTGGTTGATTTAGTTCATGTGTTCAGAATAAATCACTATATTAAGTAATCTAGTCTCAGCTGGCGACCTAAGATTAGTTTTGTTAACTTATCTGTCTTTTTTTTTTGGTAACTATCAGCCTTAACTGATAGGATTATGTGGGACTTAGGTTAAGCAAGGCACTATAAATAAAAAAAAATAATAACTAAACTCATCAGCTGAATTACCCACATAAAAAAAAAAAAAAAAAAAAATATATATATATATATATATATATATATATATATATATATATATATATATATATATATATATATATATATATGTATATAGTTATGGGGGGTGACCTTTGAAGGTGATAGGTGATGACCAAGCAGGGCGCTTTGCTGTAGAAGTGGTGGTGCTTAGGCGAGGAATGTCTGACGTATGCATTTGGGATTGGACAAATACATTTGTGCTGACATTGGAAGTTTGCTCAGATAGATACAGAGAGTTTTCTGTTCACGTCTTAAGTGCATGGAAACAATGTGTGTTCGTTCGGTCACTGAACTCATGCACCGGAAATGCCCCGATCCGGTGGGGTATGTGCGTGTGTGCGTGCGATCCCCCATGATATATGACGGAAGCATATGGACTCATGGGAGGACTCTGGTTTTGATGGTTTGGTGTGTGTGTTTAATGACCACCACCATGAAAATACCTTATGTCTAGCGGCCATCAGAAGTGAGTACCATAACTCATGAACACTTATTTTTTCAGACTTCATATAGTGCTGCAGTGAAATCCTGTTGTGCCTCCCTGATGCATTTTTCTGTTTTGAATATGAATATTAATTTCAGGTTTTAATATATGATATGTTTCTTCCTACAGGAAACTTGAACATTGTCCTGGAAGGATGAATATTTGGAAGTGGTGTTATTACTCTGACAGACTATATGATTTGTATTGTGGTCGTTACGACCTTATTATTTTGCTTGATGACAAGGGGGTCATTGACTATTATGGTTTGGCATAAAATAATGTCTATGCTTGTTTGGGAACCAGTATTCCCTCTAGTAATGTGTTTGATAGGAGTGTGAGTCACCCATTTCATGATCATAGTTTTGCAGAGTTACTTCCTGTTAAATTTGTCAATAAAGTCTAGTTTTCTATCAGTGTCTCATTTCGGTAGGCCTTGTATAAAGATAGGTTTAGAGAGAATCTTATGACGAAAAGAAGAGAGGGATCTGCTGACCCAGGTAAGGTCACAGCTACCAGAAACATCTCAAGAAAGGTGAGATGCTAAATTTTGTTCTAAAACAGATACATCAATAAACAGCCGGCTCGAACCTGAGCTGATAACAGTGGTGTGCAGCGGTGTTAGACTTAGGTAGATAATTAGATAGTTAGCTACACTTCCAAAGGGACATAATTTAGCAATTTGGTATTGGCATATCAGAATAGTATTTTTGTTGCGGTCAGCGATTCAGATTAGGAGCTGTTGTCACAAGATGTTGTGAGTTAGTCTTTTCTCGAGGCGACTCTCTGTGTGTTTATAATGCGCCTGAGGAGCAAGTTGTTATTATGGGATGAATAGGCATTAGTTCATATTGGGGAGTGTTTAGGTTATTTTAGTGTGCATAATCTGAAGTAATTTTGGTATCTTGACTGCTTGTGTGTGTTAAAACACGAAGAAGCCTGAGTATTTCTTTTTCCCTCTGGCTCACTGAAGAGAGATTCTGTACTGTCATGTAACGTAAGTGTTATAATTTTTCGTTTATTTGTTTTTTTATTTTATCGTTAATTTTAGTGTCAGATTGAATGAGCAGCATGCTTCTCTGCAAGATTTGTGGGCGCTGCTCTGCAATGATGTCATCCTTCTGTGACGTGTTGGCCATGTCATTAGTCTGGGCTGGCTTTTGCTTTGTTTTATGTAATGCACTTGAAATTTGTTTTTTTATATATAGTAAGGCAGTCGCATCAGTGTTTAGGGTTTAATAAGGGGAATATTTTATGGTTGTATTATTTCTGGGGACTTTGATAATTGGGTAGGAATTTATTTGACATTTGTGATTTACTGTGTGTAAAAATTTTTATGCAAGTGTGTTTACATTTTTAGCATTTAAAAAAATTTTTTTCTCATATTTTTATAATTACACACATACGAGTGTTACTTGGGTGTATACGTGCGTGTATGTAAAGTGGGTGGGGTTGTTGAGTTGATTCAACAATCCTGCCTGGTGACGGCAAAGGTGGTGCGCCCAGCGTATTTTCTGTATGCTTCAGGGACCTGGATGAGGTTAGGGGAGGAGGTGTTGCAACTTAGGGGAGGGACGACCCTTTCCTTTCCTCTCTCTCTCTCTCTCTCTCTCTCTCTCTCTCTCAAAAGCGCTAGAGTTACATTTTCTATACATGAGAGTGGATGCTCATTCTCTTTGAAGACTGATTGTTTATTTTTTAGTTTGGCCTTGAAAGTGGGTCTAACTTACTAAGGGCAAAATCAGCTGTGAGCTCAGCCAGCCATTTTTTTTTTTTTTATGGGACTTTGAATTTAATTGCGGGGTTAGTTAATTTTGAATTTAATTTTGGGGTTTACTCAACTGTGAACTTAATTTTGGGCTTACTTTAATTTTTGAATTTATTTAAGGGTTTAATTAATTTTTTAATTTAATTGTGGGTTTAGATGAGTTTAGATTTGATTGTGGGTTTAATTAACTTTGGATTTAATGGTGGGTTTGATTAGTACCTTTTTTGAGTTTTGGGAATTAATTGTTAGCGTAAAGGGAATTAACATTATAGTTTTCGTATTGTATGGGAATTATTTCAAGGGGGAAATTGTTTTTTTCTTGTGTTTTTTCTGTAAAGGGTGTACTTTCGGGGACTTGAGAATTTTTTGTATTTGTGATTAGCCAAGAGTAAGTTAAAGGATTTATTTACGAAGAAGAAAGTGGCAAAATCAGAGAGGAAATAGTGATCAGAGATTCCCTTAGATCAGCTTATGGCTGTGTATTACGCAGAGATCCAGTCCGCGGTCAGAAGAATTTTGTTGAAAGTCGAATAGCCAAAGATCAATGGGTGGCTTGAGTTCTAGGATCCCACGGGTCGTTGCTTTAATTGTAATATGCAGAGACACATTAAGAGATTATGCTGTGTTAAGTATTGTGGCAGATGTAAGAGGTATGGTCATCCTTGGCGGTGTTGCCCATCGTGAGACAGTGTAAATGATAGACCTGTATTTCAGAATTTTGGTAGCTCAGATACGGGAGTTCTCACGAATTTTTCTTTGAGGGGATCTTGTGATCAGCAGACATTGTCTAAAGACCGATCAGTAGTAAAGGAAAACTGGATGGGTGTCTCTGGGATATAGGACTTCTGGGGAACCTCAGGGTCGAAGCCAGTTGTAACTGGGTCTGTACATGGTATAAATGTAAGGGTCTTTATAGATACAGACGCCTCCATTAATCTGATAAATTATGGTTTGTTCAGATCGATGTGTTTCCTGATCGTTCTTTGAGGCCTGCTAAAGAAATTGTTTGTGATGCTCAACAAATAGGTTACAGATTTTGGGATACATAGATAAGGATTTATCTCTCAGATCTTGACAGAAGCATTTTTGGTTATACGGGGAGGTTTTGGGGAATATGTTGTTACTGGGTCATCCTGCATATCGGAGACGAGAGATCTCAGTTCATGGGGTCTGTGGTATAACTGTGGGAGTGCCTGGGGTGTCTGTGCCTTATGAGGGGACAGATGTGAGTGTAATGGATGACGGTGGATCAGGTGTACATGAGGATATGGGGGTGAATGCTGAACATGTGTTGGGGGGATGAAAAAAGCTATAAGGGGTTTTGACGGATGATGGTGCTTGGTCTGGGAATGGTTGCTGTGGTGAAAGTTCGAGTAAAAGGAGTGCATAACCCAGACAGATGTGTGGGATGAAATGTAGTGAGAAGCTGAAGGGGTTTTGTGTACAGGTTCTATAAATAGTGTATCAGGGGACTTTGGGTGGAATTGCTAAACTGCAATGATTCAGTTCGTAATTTCCAGAAGAGTACTTATGCAATCAACTTGTTGACTGGGTCGATGAAGATAATTCAGTAAATGTTGTTGGGGATTTTGTACTTTTTTCGGTAGAGGAATTACAGACTAGAAAGCAAGTTTTTAGGGACTGAGTTAGCCAATGCTGATTATAAAGAATATGCTGGGGTGTAGAAGATGTTCTGTCGGAGTTGTGACTTAGTCGCATTCAAAGGCGATAAGTTAGGGATTAACAAATGTGTTAGAACACAAGGTTCACTTGGAAGGAAAACTAAGCCTATTTTTGTTCCTTCATATAGGGATTCCTTTTAAGATTAGGGAACAGGTAGAGCAAGAGGTTAATAAGGGAAGAGGAAGACATTGTTAGACCCAGTTCATCACCCTTTAATTTCCTGCTAGCAATGCCTAAGAAGAATGGTTCAGTCCGTGTGTGTAGACTTTCAAAAGCTGAATGAGAAAACTATTCCTGATCACTACCCTGTGGCGTGTTTGCCTGATTTATTTGTAGAGATAGGAGGGAGACGCTTTACCTCTCAATTGATCTAATGCAAGGGTATTTGCAGGTACTCTAAGCGACGAGAGTCGAAAGTATACAGCCTTTCTCTGCTGCTGAAGGGGCATTATGAGTTCACATGAATACCGTTTGGTTTAACAGGCAGTCTGATGACATTTACTTGGCTAATGAATACAGTTTTGCATGGTTTGTTAGGGAAAATATCTTCTCATACATGGACGATATCCTAGTTGCTACTGATTCAATAGAAGAGCATTTAGAAGCTCTTAGGGAAGTTTTTTTAGAAGACTTAGATTAGCGGGTTTGAAGATAAAGAAGCTAAGTGTAATTTTCTCAAGAGGCAGATAGTATATTTAGGTCATGTCATTTCTAAAGAGGGTGTTAGAGTGAATGATGATAAAGTTAGGCATTTGTAGAGTTTGCCACTCCCAAGACTAAGAAGCAGATTCAGCCTGTTTTAGGATGGCTGATTTTCCGTAGATTTGTGAAGGGTTTTTCTATTCTGGCATCTCCTTGAGAGATGTTCTGAGGATGATGTGCAGTTTGTACGGGGAGATGGACAGCTAGTAGCTTTAAAAAATTAAGGATGCCCTAGTAAATCCGCCAGTGTTGAAGTTTCCTGACTTGGAACGTTGGTAACAGATGCTATTTATGATGGTAAAGGACATGCCTTATGCAGAAGTTCGATGGAAACTCCATCCGATTGCATTTTACAGGAAGAAGTTCAAGACACGAGGTAGTAAAGAACGGTTATGGTCGGTAGGTAGACAAAGAGGCCTTCTGCCGTGGTCTCATCTTCTCATTCATTTTAAAATGATATTGTTGGGCAATCAAGGGCTCTGACAGATTATAAGCCTTTTTGTTGGATCTTTCTTAATATGCCGGATCTTCCGTTAAATTTGTCAATAAAGTCTAGTTTTCTATATCAGTGTCTCATTTCAGGGCCTTTGCGTAAAGATAGGTTCAGATAAAATCTTATGACAAAAAGAGAAGGGATCTGCTGACCCAGGTAAGGCCACAGCTACCAGAAACATCTCAAGAAAGGTGAGATGCTAAATTCTGTTCTAAACAGATATTTCAATAAACAGCCGGCTCTCGAACCTGGACTGATAAAACACACACACACACACACACACACACACATATATATATATATATATATATATATATATATATATATATATATATATATATATATATATATATATATATATATATAACACATTAAGCTACAAATGTCTTTAAATATCCAAGTGGCTCTACCTCGAAAATAATACCGAAGGAGAACTACAATTGATCAGTGGTATTCACCTAGTGAATTTGAACCGCTGACAGCAACTACCTCTGACTTCAGCGATGAGTTCTCTTGTAGAGTCACATGTGGACCCACACTGTCCATCTTACCTGGCGAGCTAATCTCCACACAACAAGCATCTATGCGCGTCAAGCGCATGCACACAAGAAACACAGCAGATGTCACGCATCCTTTGTTTATATATTCTCGTTCATATTATTGTTACGTTAAATGTATCATTCTTAGTGCAAGCATTACAATTTCAGCATTCCAGCTATATGTATCATAACTTCATTTACGTGTCTTATATTGATTTATGTACATCTTTCCATCCTCCAACAAACACAATTAGTTGTACTCTGACCTCTGTTTTGTTCGCTCGTGTCAGGCACTAAATTTCTGCTCACAAGAGCCATTGAGCTGTCTGTTTGTTGTTTGAATAAATCAGTAAGTTCATAGATGCAGCCTCTTTCTCATGCCTTCACCACATTGGTGACCATGGAGATGTCCAACCCAGCCAGCCCCAATGATGCCAGCTTCCACCACTTCCCTCAATCCATACACGCTCTGCCCATTCACACCCTACAACCCAGAACGCTTGGTTCTTCAGGGTGGAGACAATTTCCTATCAAAGGAAATTACTTCCTTGGCACACAAAGCAGACATCGTCATCGAATTCCTGCCAGACGACTTTTTCGAGCAAGTCGCAGGATGGCTCGCAGAACTGTAAACCCCTACGAATCACTGAAGGATTAGCTGAAGTCATCCTTCAGCATGCCTTCTGCCCTAAGAGCCAAGAAATTACCGAACAACACTGGGGCAGCCAGGAGACGAGCAGCCATCACATGTCTACATGCACTGAGGGCTCGCATGCTACCCGCCACAGATGGTCAACCTGAGTTAACCCCTGAACCTTGTGAGAGAGGTCCTCCTCACAAGACTGCCCCACTAAACAGTGGCATGCCATGCCCCACTGTCTCCACCATGCCCATCAAAGAATTCCTATAAGTGGTCGACGCAGTAGTACATGGCCCACAAGACAGTGGAACCCATCCAGCCACCCATAGCAGCAGCAACATGATGGTCCCAGCAGTCAACCAACACCGAATCTGGCAGGGACCCAGAGAGACCAGCACGCTAATCAACAGGAGACCTTCCCAAACACCATCAAGGGGAAGACCAGAAGAAGATAGTCGAACCACCAGAGGGAATGCTTTCCATTGGAAATTTGGAAAAAGGCATGCAAATGTAACAAAGGCTGCCTGTTTTCATAAAATATGCAAGAGGGTCACATCCACGACCCAAACAACTGAACATCAGCAGTGAGCAGATCAGTTGCCTTATAAGAGAAGCTATGCCTGCTTACTGCTGTCTTTCTTCCAGATATGAATGCAAGGGCACCACATGTTACTTCGTCTGAGATGAAAGGTTGAACACAGAATTCCTTGCGGACACCGGGGCATGCAAATCATTTGTGCCAGCCAGCCCTCACGAACAACTCAACCTTGTCCCACCCACCAACTTCCATGTCTCCACCACCAGTGGAGTGCCACTCAAGATGTACGGGAAGCGAAATATGAATGTGTCATTCAACGGGAAAGACTACAGTTGAACCTTCATCACGGTAGATGTGGATGGTAGCATTTTTAGAGCACACTTCTTAAAAGCACACGACCTGCCAGTGGACATAGTATGAAAACAACTGATCCCAAAGCAGCTCCAGTATCATCTCCTCAACAGCTGTGCAAACAACTCACCACCACAGTCACCGCAACAGCAGCGATGATAAACAGGCCCCCGCTCGCACTGGGCAAACAATGCGATGAGGCAAAGCACTACTGAATTGACATGAAATGCCAATGGGAAAACACAAATCATCACTGAAATAGACAATATTCTTCATTATTATTATTATATCAGACATTGCAGCAGCTAAGCCACCAAGAGGTCTTCAAAGATGACTTGCAAGTACATCTTAACCAATTCAGCAAAACACAACATCCAGCACCACATAGAAACGGAAGGCACCCCAGCCCATGCACGCTTCAGACTGTTAGCCCCAGAGAAACTTGTCTGTGCCAAACAAGTGTTCAGGGAAATGGACAATGCAGGAATATGCCAAAAAGCCCCTAGCCCATGGGCATCCCCACCTCCACATGGTACTGAAACCCGACAGAACATGGCGCCCATGTGGAGACAACCGGTGGCTAAACATCAGAATAAAGCCAGATAGATACCTGTTGCTGAACATAGCAGACATAACAAATGAACGGAGCAAAGCTCTTCACTAAAATAGTTCTGCTGAAGGTATACTTCCAAGTTCCAGTAGCGAAGGTAGAAATAGAAAAGACCATGATCATCACCCCCTTTGGCACCTACACATTCAACTACAGCTGTTTCGGCCTTCGGAATGCAGGAACAACCTTTCAAAGACTTATGGATGAACTGCTGGGCGACCTTCCCTTCTGCATGGTATACCTCAAAGACATCCTCATACTTAGCCCCAACCTCAAGCAACATCTTCAGGACGTCAACAGGGCACTGCAGATACTTAAAGAAAATGGACTTGTAGTAAGGGAAGACAAATGCGAACGGGCAAAGGAAATGGTGGAATTCCTGGGACATCAAATACGCCCAGACGGCATTAAATCCCTCTCAGAGAAAGTAAAAGTAATTACAGACTTCCCAAAACCAACAACAATTATAGCAGTACAAGAATTCTCAGGACTAATCAACTATTATCATAGATTTATCACAACATTGCAAAATCATGAGCCCAATCAATACATGTCTATGAGGAAAACCTAAAAAATTAACTTTGTCAGAAGTTCAAGACAATGCATGTCTTTCAGGAAAACAAGCAATAACCTCTGTAGCCACATTAATCTTTCCTCTACCCCTTAGGTTCCTCACTTTGACGACTTACAGTACTAGAGCAGGACACAGATAATGTTTGTCAGCCATTGGAGTTCTTCAGCAAGAAGTTAACGTCAGCGGAACAAAAGTACTCCACATTCGACAGGGAGCTCCCAGCAGTCCA
Source organism: Macrobrachium rosenbergii (assembly GCF_040412425.1). Taxonomy (NCBI): domain Eukaryota; kingdom Metazoa; phylum Arthropoda; class Malacostraca; order Decapoda; family Palaemonidae; genus Macrobrachium; species Macrobrachium rosenbergii. The sequence continues at coordinate 80,888,083 of NC_089748.1, forward strand.
CAAAGCCATCTGTCACTTCCACCACATGCTCGAAGGAAGACAGTTCATCACACAAACGAACCATCAACACCTGGTGCACGCCTTTACAAATACAGCAGATGCATGGTCAGCACAACAACAGCGTCACCTACCAGCAATAGCTGAACACTCCTGCACCATCTAGTATTTGAAGGGTTCAGCAAACATCGTGGCGGAGGCACTTTCGAGAAATTGCATCAATACAATCCAGCTCGGGATAGCCTATCCCAAAATAGCAGAGGCACAAAGAGACAACGTGGAGTAACCTGTCAATCAACAATGGAGAGATGACCATCACCTGTGAAACAAGTACTGGACGCCCTCACTCCTACCTGTCAGAAGGCCTCAGAAAAAAGACTTTCAACCTTGCCAACAACCTGTCCCACCCATCAGGCTGGGCAAACTGGACGAGAAAATGCCTTCCATGTCAAACATCAAAAATAACAAGGCGTGTAGAGAGTGGACTAGGATAGTCCCACACAGCACACTGCTGACTTGGCCACATCCAAGTCGACATAATGGGACCTCTACCTGCCTCCGAGGGGTACAGATACCTGTTCACCATCATCGACAGGAATACCAGGTGGCCCGAAGCAATACCGACACAGCAACAGGTGGCGGAGAGTTGTGTGAAAGCTCTCATCAGATGGGTCCGCAGACACGGAGTCCCACAGATCGTCATGAGCGACAGGGGCCAAACTTCATGTCTGCCTTACGGAACGCCTTCGCAGTCAGTTTGGGGACAAAGATAATACACACAACGGCCTACAACCCAGAAGCTGATGACATCATTGAAAGGCTACACTGTTTGTTGAAAGCATCACTCACTGCTAGATGTCAAGGCAGGAGTGGGAGAAAGGAGTTACCTTGGGTCTTACTGGACCTGAGAATGTCATCACACACGGCATTCAACACATTTCCAGCAGCAGCCCTGTATGGCCAATCATTAACATTGCCGGCAGACGTCTTTCAAGATCCAGCTAGGCCAACATTCCCATCTGACAACCACAAAGCATTAGAATGAATAATGCTGGCCAAGACAACTTACC
>NC_089748.1:80894149-80924149 GCF_040412425.1 Macrobrachium rosenbergii
TTTGACTCTCAAAAACTTTATTATGGTTATAGGTAACCCTTCTCCCCAGCTTTAAGTATTATGACTATAGGTAATCCTTTCTGCCCAGTTTTAAGTAATTTGCACGAGGAATTTTTTGAAAGGAGGATCTTAAACAAAATCATTCCATGCGATGTAATATGGTCCAGGTGTGTTGATGACCTAATATGTATTTCGCCAGGGAACAAAAATGTACATATTTTCTAGGGTAAATTAAATGAATTGGTTCTAACAATAAGATTCACTGTGGAAATGGAAAAGGATGGTAGCCTACCCTTTTTGGATTACCTAATATGCGGAACTAGTGCTGTTTTGAAATAAAGTGTGTACAGAGGACCCACCAGTATTTCTGCCTATATATCTTTTATTCTGGTCAAAGCAATAAAGTTGAGAAATCAGTTGATCTCGGTCATTAAGGATTGCAACGACACTCCCACTTGCCAAATGTGAATATTTGGCTTTCAGGGGTCTGTATGTTCGTTTGCACAGTCCCCATAGCTTATGTATTGTAAATTTGAAAATGACTTTGATATAAAAACAAAGCCAGTCAGGATTTACACCCAGTGCTTCACTTCCTGTAAAATGCGCATATAAAAATCACGTGCCAGTGTGATTATAATTACACACACACACACACACACACACACACACACACACATATATATATATATATATATATATATATATATATATATATATATATATATATATATATATATACATACACACACACACATATATATATATATATACATATATATACATACTGTATATATTACCATTATTATTCAGAAGACGAACCTTAATCATATAGAAAAAGCCCACAGGGGCATTTAACTAGAAAATCAAGCTTCAAAAGAACAAGGTATTCAATAGGAAGAAGTAACATAAGGAAATGGGAAATACAGAAAGAAGAGATCACCTATTACAATAGTAAGCAAATTATTAAAATACATGTAGAATTGTATTAGGGTAGCAATACATTGCATTACTTGAACTTCTGAAGTTTCTGTTTCACGACACACTCGGAGACTGTTCCACATTCCAACTGTGTGAGGAATAAAGGGCAAAGGGCCTCTGGAACTGAGAAGTTTGACACTGAAGCATATTTATTGCACATTTGTACAGCAAATCTGGTTGCTCTCAGCAGGATAAAGGGATCAGGGATCAACTGTGAATGTGAAAGATCTTTGCTAAAATACAACTTATGAAAAACTGACACACAAGAGACCATCTGTTAATGGTCTAAGTCATAACTGCTAATGTTAGGAAACAAAAACCTACCACCACAAACCACTCTATTTAAAAGACATAAATCTCTGGCAGAAGCAGACATTCGCACCGGAGAACAGTATTCTAATAAAGATAGGTTAAATGATCTAAACCAGGTTGCATTGATTTCATCGCTGTCATAAATATATGAGGCCTAACGTACAATACCTAATTTTCGTGTGACTTTTGCTGACACTTTCATGAGATGTTTCTCAAAAGTAAGTTGTTAGTCAAAAGTTACACCAAGAATAGTTAAAGTTTCAGACTCATTCAGCAGAATCCAATCCACCAGAAGGGGAGGATGGGGTGGAAAATCAGTACAAGATCTGCTAATCAGTAGTGTTTTTATTTTACTGGAGTTCGGCCTCATACCCTACCAACTACACATTTCACTAATCCGCTCCATGTCACGATTGAGACTAAGGGCAGCTTCATTTCTCATAAGTGGAGATTTTACTAAATCCACAAATGTTGCATCATTGTTTTCCAGGCCAACAACCATTGCATTTGGACACTAAAAATAACAGTGGACCAAGAACACTACCCTGTGGAACTCCGGACATGATAGGTCTTAGTTCACTAAAGAACCCATCAACAGCAACTCTGCTGTCTACCTGTCAGGAAATCTTGAAGTAAACCTAAAACATATCCACCCACTTCAAGAATTTGAAGTTTATAAATAAGTGCCTTGTGATTTACTAAATCGAAAGCAGCACTAAAATCCATTTGAATTACTCTGCACTCAAAACCCTTATCAAGGTTCTCTTGCAAATAGCATGTCAAGTCTAAAAGAGCATCGCAGGTACCTAATTGCATATTGACTATCAGCTAACAATCCTTTAGATTTTACATACTTATATAGTGGCTTAAAAATAAGTTTTTCTGCAACTTGGGAGGGCACAGGGAGAATAGAAATTGGCCTGTAGTTACTGCAGTCTGCAGATATACCACTCTTTGGAACAGGCACTGTATTACTAAGCTTGCGCTCATCTGCAATGATATTATGTTGACACAAAAATCTATAGAACTTATTAATTTTGGGAGGAAATACACCAGAAACTTTTTAAAAAAACAAAGGGAAGAACCATCAGGATCTTGTCCACCCAGCCATGAAGATTATCCAGAATTTTCTTAACATCCCAAGTGCGACATGTAAATTTTGTATAAATAGGTTCAGGATGACAAGCGTCAGGGAGAGGCACATCCTCAGCTGATTGCTTAGCTTCAAAAGCTCAATGAAGCAGTTCAGCCTTTTCCTTAGGGCCAGTAACCAATCTACCGTACTATCATCTGTTAGTAGTGGAGGGGTGGAAGACGAGCCTGACCCGAAGATAGATGATGCCAATTTGGCCCACCACAGATGAGGCTGAGTAATTCCCTCAGGTTTCTTCTTTAAGGAATTATCGTAATTTTTCTCAGCTATAAAGTAAATTCTACTGGCAGCACAGCGAGATTCAACAAAAATGATGTAATTTTAGTGCGAACTATTTTGTCTCCATGTGTTGCATTTGGTCTGTTTGTTATGGTAATCTTATTTACATGTATCATCCAGCCATGGCTGGTCATTTGTCCTGTATTTGATGACCTTTCTAGGGACATACCTTACTAAAATAGCCATCAACATTTCATTTAACTTCTTCTTTGGATCAGGATCTGATATAGCATCTGAAATATTAAGTGCCTGACAAGCTTCAATAATGTGACCCTAATGGGCTCTAGATTTCAGGCAGACCATTTTTCTAATGGTGGCATTAGGAATATACTGATTGACAGATATGCCCATCTCAATGGCACAATGGTTGGAAGTGTCTATATGCTAGCAGACCTTGGACTTCACAATAGCTGGAACATCTGTTATTATAAGGTCTAATCTATTACCAGAAATATGCATGGATTCCTCAATTAACTGGACAAAATCGTAGGACACACAGAACTCAAGAGCAGACTGGCCATGTTGATCGATGGAATTTAAATTAAGCCACTTGCTGTGCTTTACATTACAATCTCCACAAATGAAGAATGAAACTTTTGAATCCTGTGACTGAACTATGCTAATCCTCTCCAAGAGAGAGAGTTATATACTGAATCGTCGATATTTGGATTGTGGTAACCAGCAAACACTTAAACATTGTAGAACTTACTGAAAATCTTCATGGCAACTACAATTCAAGTTTTTCCGACAATAAATAGGTCATCTAGACTAAGTGTATACAGCCATACCTTGGGTATGTGGGATGTTACAACGATAAATAATGTTAGGGCCAACAAACCCTGATATTAAAATCTCGACCTTTGACTTGTTACTACTTACAAGTGTCTCAGACAAAAATATCAAATCATAGTTACGGGCACAACTCTGGAGATCAAGAAAATTTGACCTTAAGCTTCGAATATATTTGCAATTTTTCTAACTGTAATGAGTAGCAGGTCAAGGCTTCAGCTTAATGTCCCTGAGAAGAATTAATAATAGCAACATAAAATCAATAGCAAAACCAATAAATAGGCTCACAATAACAGCAACAAAATAAAAATCAACAGAGCAATAAAGAACAATAGTAAAATCAACAACAACAGTATTTATTTTTATTTACAAAAATTTCGTTGAAAATATAAATAAACTTGAGAGTATGTCATTGAAAAAATTGCCAGAAGCAGTGGTCAACAAGGTGGAACCGGCACACCTTGTGAGGCAAATAAGAAACTTGCCAGGTTTGTCACAGCAATTCAGGGGAGGGGAGCAGTCAGGATGGATTTACAAATTATAAAATGCTTAGAAAGAAAACATTAAGTAAAGATGAAGGCACTTTCCTGATAATCCACCATGCAACTTTTGCTTTCCCATCAGCCTGTCCTACAACCTTTTTGAAAAAACAGGAAAGTGAACAAAAAAGAGGAAAAATGCCTGACTGTACCCTCAAGCAAGGGAACTCAAACCCAAGACCATGGAAGGCCACGGTACAATGGTTATGGCACAGTCCAAGGTTGGAGAACAATTTTTGTATTCAGAATAACCTTCGCTTTTAAGGGTTGCCTATCAAGGCTAAAGGGTCCCTTCCATCTGCTGGTTTAATTTCGGAGTGTCCATTTCCTAGAAGAGTTGCCTGCCAAGGCTAGAGTCTCATTTACCCTAACTCGTGCAGGCGGGGACGTCACACCCTGTAGTTTAATGTTGATATGAAAAAGCCACATTAAGCTATTATATATATATATATATATATATATATATATATATATATATATATATATATATATATACATATATATATATATATATATATATATATATATATATATATATATATATATATATATATATATATATATATATATATATATTCATATATAACAAAATTTTATTTGTACTTAGAAAGGAAGACGCCATCTTGAAAAAATGGTAAGAGTATTTTGAACAACTGCTGAATGAAGAAAATAAGGCTTAGTGAGGATGGATGGATGGACAAGTGAATGTGGAAATGGTAATAGGTTTCTCTAGGGAAGAGGTACTAAACACCTTAAAGATGATGATGAATGGGAAGGCAACAGGACCGGATTTGATCCCTGTTGAAGTATGGAAAGAATTAGGAGATGAAGGAATGGAAACCTTTATCATCTGACAGAAAAGATTTTAGATCAAGAGAGGATACCAGAAGAGTGGAGGGAAAGTATACTAAAACCAATTTTCAAAGAATCAGGGATGTTCAAGAGTTTGGTAATTATAGATGTATTAAACTGATGTCCCACACCTTGATGATGTTAGAAAGAATGACAGATGCCAGGCGAAGAGAGAAAGTAGAAATAGGGAGAGAACAGCTGGGATTAATGAAAGGAATTGGAACAACAGATGGTATGTTCTGTCTGAGACAGCTAATGGAGATATTCAGAGAGAAGCAAAGACATTTACATATGGTGTTCATAGACCCTGAAAAGGCCTATTACAGAGTAACAAAATAAAAAAAATTTGGGGGAGTTTGAGGGAGAAGATGGCCGCAGAGAAGTAAGTATAATTCAGGAGATGTACTGAAATATGTATACCAGAGTGAGGAGCAGTGTTGGAGGGACTGAAGGATTTGAGGTGAGGGTTGGATTACATTAGGGATCAGCCACTAACCCATTTATTTTCAACATCATAATGGACAGCATGACAGGGGAGGTAAGAGAGACAGTGCCATGGAGCATATAATATGCAGGTGACATTGTGTTGTGTATAGAGAGGAGGGAGGTTCTCTGGAGGGGAAGTTGGAGAGGTGGAGAGTAGCAATGGAGGGTAGAGGAATAAGGATAAGCAGGTCAAAGACAGAATATATGTGTACCACCATTGAGGCGGATGGAAAGGAGAGTATAAGACTAGATGGAGAAGAAACAGAGAGTAATCAAGTTCAAATTGTTAGCATTTAATAGTAGAAGCTGGTGGAAGAATGGATGAGGAAGTAAAACATAGGATACAAGCAGGTTGGGACAATTGTGGAGCTGTCTCTGGAGTCCTTTGTGACAAAAAAGTGTAGTTAAGACTGAAGGAAAAGTTTCATAAGGCAGTGGTAAGACCAGCTATGCTGTATGGTACAGAAATGGCAAATATGACAAAGACAGTAGGGAAGAAAAGAGACATAGCAGAGATGAAACAGTCAAGATAGATGTCTGGTGTAGTGATGAAGGATAAGATTAGGAATGAGTATTTAAGAGGGTTAACAAAGGTGGTTGAAATATCAAAGAAAGTGCAGGAGGGGAGACTTAAATGGTATGGGCACCTACTGAGAAGGGAAAGAAAACTACATTGGAAGGCATGCTACAGAGATGGAAGTACAGGGTAGAAGAAGATGAGGAAGACCATATAGTTGACACATTTGAAGAATATCACTCAGCCACACCCACATCCTACCTACCCCATCCAGCTACCCCAGCCTAACCCCCTCCCCTCTTTCTCGATACTACTCATATGGCTGGCAGCCTGTCCTGATCGTGAGCTGGACTCAGATGATCATGCAAGATTAAGAGACCCTCATGCATTGAGAGGGGAGGATGGCGTCCAGTACCACCCCTACCCCTACCCCTGCCCTTAGGATGAGCGAGTTGCAGCAGTCATTGATAGAGAGAGAGAGAGAGAGAGAGAGAGAGAGAGAGAGAGAGAGAGAGAGAGAGAGAGAGAGAGAATTACTATTTGTGGTGTTGCGAAGAGGAAACTTTCAAAAGTATGTTGATAGAACAAAAATAAGTACCAATTTACAGGTTCTAGAGCCTCCTTTAGTTTTTGAATGGACGACCTTTTGATGTTATCAGTGTCATAGACAAGCAGCAACTGATATCGTCCGAGAGTGCGGTATGATGATGGCATGAATTATCTACAGTTCAAGGGGAAGGGGGCGTAGTCGAGTGATATTCTTAAAATGCGTCGACTTATAAGTAAGAGGGAAAACTTAATAGAGAAGGGATTTGACGAAGTAAAAACACACTATAGATGTAGATGGAAGAGGCTCATCCAAAACAGAGACCCCGTACTGAAACGGGACTTAACTGAGAAAAAGAAAGAAAGAAAAGAAAGATATACACACTAATATACATATGTGTGTAATGACTTTTTATATATATATAATATATATATATATATATATATATATATATATATATATATATATAACAGTATATAAATATATATATATATATATATATATATATATATATATAAATATATATATATATATATATGTATATATATATATATATATATATATATATATATATATATAAATCTCTCTATATATATATATATATATATATATATATATATATCTTGTATTTTTAGAATTACATATGTGTCTAGTAAAAGTAAGTAGATTCTACATATATATATATATATATATATATATATATATATATATATATATATCTATATATCTCTATATATATATACTATATATATATATATATATATATATATATATATATATATATATATATATATATATATATATATATATAACACAGTATATATATATATATACACACACAAGGAGAAGCCACGGCCAAAATATACACATCCTCAAGGAACAAGAGAAATGAAGACCTCCATTCTTACAAATTTATTGCCGACGTTTCATGACACATGTCACATTTTCAAGGCTAAAAAAGAAAATAATTTGCACTACAGGTAGAATCACGGTATTATAAGAATTAAAAAAAAAAAATTAAAGTATTTAAAATTCACAAAAAGTGGCAATGCAGCTTTAAAATTAGGTACATAAATAAACATAAAAAAGGATCACAAAAGATATAGGTCAACTAAGACACAGACTCACCAAGTGAAATGAAAGAATGATACTGACAGAATACAGAAAATAAGCATAAAGAAAACTAAATGTGTATATGTGTGTATATATATATATATATATATATATATATATATATATATATATTATATATATATATATATATATATATATATATATATATATATATATATATATATATATATATATATATATATGAAGGTATATTAAAGATATATATTTCGTGTATTGCGTACACTTCTTCCCGGGGGTATAAATGTATTTGTATATAAGTATATATATATATATTATTATTATATATATACTTATACATACACTCATATGATATATATATATATATTATATTTATATTATTGCTGATATATATATATATATATATATATATATATATGTATATATATATATATATATATATATATATATATATATATATATATATATATATATATATATATATATATATATATAATTTTCCTGGTTTTTCTGGATTTTGTAGAACACTTTAACAGGTCAGTAATGGAATTTTACTCAATTGGCCTTGAAATCTGACTTTACTGTCCAGGAATCATAAAAAGCAAAAGAAAAAGGAATGTTTCATATGAGCTTAGGGCTCTACTTCATGAGGGAATGTTATGTAAATACTGGGGTTAACTAAAGTTATTGTATTTACAATAAAAGGATCAAAAGAAATGGAAAAGTAAATAATATGGAGGCTTGCAAAGCCTGGAGGTCTTCCTACTGGAGACTTGAATGGTCGCAAGGCACAGCCCAAGAAGAGTCCATGGCAAATGGGTCCCTCTGCAAGAGAGATTTAAGAATTACAAGCCAATAAAGGAAAATAGAAAACATACAGATGGGTCGAGACTGCACTGAGGGTGCCAAGGTGTCGAGGAATGAATGAACACTTAACACTGGAACACTAACACTTGAAATAGCACTGTGTAAAATGGCACAATGGATACAGAGATATACTGGCACTCAATAAACACTTCTTAGGGCAAAATGTCATGACTGAAAAGCCTTCACTTGTACTTTACCGTTGGGGGGAGTGGGTCTCTGCTGAAGAATGACGATGGGTGATCACACTCATGCACTCTACACTAGTTCACAGGGGAAGTCTGTCCACGTGGTGACGAAGGGACTGGATCTGCGTCAGGAAGTTCAGGTGGTGACAGAGGGTGAGTGGGGGCGGCCTCTCAGCATCTCGTAGCGATCTCCCTCGTGTGTCTGGCTAGCTGCAAAGATCTCCCTGTCCTGGCTCCTTTTAAGGCATCTGCCAAGGGTAGGGGCCCTGATGTCAGGCCCATATGGTGACCTTGCCCAAGATGTGTCATCTTCCAGGTGTCTTGACCATCTGCTTGCATCTCCCCAGGTGTCCTGTGGAAAGACAATTCAGAGCGATTACTCTGCCTCATAGAATGGTTGTTCATTTAAACTGCTTAAGGGAGCGGCACTCAGCCACACATCCTTGCCCCTTTTTGACCGTGCCACCCAAGTGTCTGTCCCAGGTAAGGACAGGACAGATAAGAATATTGATAAGATTTATGTGTTGGTATCTGGGTCAATTTGGGTTGGCTATACAACGACAAACCCACTCCTAACATTCTAAAGGGTTGGCTTTTAGCGACTTCTTGCAAATTATAATAGCTCCCCATGGAAGGTAACATATGCACCTTCATTCGGGTGCACATGTTGATAATCAAGAAGTCGCAAAAGATGCTTTACGTTACGTTGCTAGGATACTCCATTCAACACAAACTGATATTACTTTACTTTAATGCCACGACGTATTAATCCCATTTGATTCTAAGAGCATGAATTGTTTAAGATGACGAGGTCAAGGTAATTCGAGGCGGGTGTCAAAATATTAATAATTAAATTACATATACATGTGTCCTTAATTCTAAAATGAACAGAGGCATGCGGTTGGTATGCCTTGAAGAGGCGGTGTAACTGTCTACAAGCTCAATGCTTAGCTAACAGTCCAAAGGATTGCCAACTTGACAGTTGACAGTTTACACTGGGGATTTGACAGCTGTGTGAGTGAGTGAGGCAAAGAGAGTATTCGCGAGTTTTAATTCACTAAATTTAAACGATGCCAATTTTTATGCGTTGACTTCCCGTTACTCGGGCGAAGTCTCAAAGGGTATAGAGTTAATGCATGACTGAACATACATTTCATATTGGAGATTTTAACATTAAGACACTGGAAATAAACAAAGATGCTCACTATTTATATGCTAAATGTAGTTTTCTCTTCCCTGACTTTAATGACGCTAAATTCATTGCTTTAACTTCCCATTAATCGTGAAGCTATAAATGGTTACTTGCTAATGTGCATGAATAGACAAAACAAATGAATGGAAGGGATGGGGACGTGAATGATTCTCACAAAATAAAACATATAAAAACAGAATGACACACATGAGGGGCATGACCGCTTACTGAAGGGCGGGACACATCTCTTGGATTACGAAGGTGGCATTAAAAATCACAAGGGCAGGAGTCTATGGCTCGTGATTCGTTAACAAATAGAGGAAGAAATAAATAAATAAATAAAAGAGTAAATGATATACGCAGAAAAGCCAATGATGGGAGAGTGAGGTATTTGTTTTGCGTACTTAAAAGTTATCGTCCTTAGCCTATGGGCGACGGCCAGGACGATCTCTCGGCCCCAGGGCTGGAAAGGAAACCCAAATGGGCACGGCCCCTTTGGGAAGAGCTGGCACGCATGTGCTGTGCAGAAGTATGGGCGCAAGGGCGTACCACTTCCCACTCTGTTACTCTTACTGCTTTACAACAAAATGATTTATGCATTTAGAGGGGAATGGTATCCTGTATTTTAATTGCCTCTTGTGGTATAATTAAAGAAAAACTTAAAGGAAAGATCAACAGAGAAGGGTAAGGGATAGAAGTTCCAGCGGAAAGGAAGAAGATAGTGGAGGGTCTTGACATCCTCTTCTGGATTAGAGGTGCCAAGACCTTCGACAGATGAAGGGGTGGCACAGGTGCCAGGAGAGCTCTAGAGCTCTGTGTAGACTACCTGGAATTTCCCACATCTGTGGTAATTCCACCGCAAACCTCTCCTACTTGGACAGTTGTCCCCAGCCGGGGAATCGGAGGGCCTGAGGCCAGAGTGTGGGATGGAGTGCCACCTGTGTTGGCTGCTGCGACAGCTGACACAAGGATCTTCTTCGCTAGTTCTACCATGATCCGTCGCAGCTCATGGAGTTCATCGGCCAAGTGAGAGATGGCAGAATCCTGACTCACGATTGTGTCTGCGACGGACTGAGGCAAAGAGAAGGCGGTCAGCGGGGGCGCATGAGAGGCTCGCAGGTATCAATGACCAGCTCAGGCATGGGTTGCGAGGCGGCACCTTTAGGTGAACTTTTACTGTGGTCGAGAAGAACCATCTCTCTTACCGACACTGGTAGCGGGGCCAGGCCGGAAGAAGAGAGGGGGTGATGAGTTGGATCCCTTGAATGGAAATCGGGGGCGTGCTCGGGTACTGTCACTAAGGGAGGGTCAGGCACTATCAGTGGGTTTGTGTGCTCGTCAGTCAGGATGGACAGAGCTTGGCACTGCTCGGTGCATGCAAGGGGCACTGGTAGGGATTTGGAATAGGATTTAGCATCTCCTGGAGGGAGATCTGATTACGGCCCTGGCACTGGCACTGAGGCAGGGCCAGGCACTGGAATTGGATCGGGAATCGATCAATGGGGCCACTGTACATCGTACTCAGGTGACACTGGTAGGAACTTCACGTCCATGTGGTATCCAGGGGGCATCGGTATTGACTTGGGGAAAGGCGGTGGAGGATTACTCGAGCCTGAGGAATAAGTTGGGGATTGTCGTGACTTAGGTGGGTTTCCGGGAGAGAATTTAAGAGGCACTGTTAGCTTGTTTTGGCATTGCTCAGTGGAATGCCCGACTTTCCTACAGAACCCGCATACGATGGGTTTCTGCAAGTGCCCATTCTTGGGGGGAGCAGATCCCCCGAGGAAGGGTGGGGGATAGATCTTCCACCGTATTGATCCCTCCTGAGGGTGGTGAGTCTCCCACATATCAGCTATGTGGCAACACTGTCAGTGTCGCAGGGGCTCTACTATGTGCATGGCCAGGGCGGGTGAGGCGTAGCGCAGGAAGTGTTCTAACTTAAAATTCTCGAGTACCTTGGCTGTGCTGGTGGCCCCTTCGGACTCGAGCCATTTCTCTAGCGCCTGCTCTGAGTGGTATGCCCAGTCTGACCACGTCTGGCCTACATCTCTTGTCTGCCCTCTCCATTGTCTCCTCCAGCGCTCGGGGGTGATCTCGTACACCTTGGTGGCAGCTTGGCGTATGACCTCCCGATCTCCCTGGTCCTCCACTGGGAGGGCGTGATAGGCAATCAGGACCTTCCCTCCGAGAAACTTTGTAAGGACAAGGGAAAGTTCAGCGGGGGAGAGGCTGCAGCAGTCTAGGATCCTTTCGGCATGCTTGAGCCATACTTCGGTTTCTGCCTCAGTCCACTTTAGCATAAACGAATGGGCCTGGCTGAGGGTGCTCATCCCCGCAGCGGGAGCAGGAGGAGAGGCACTCCTTTGGGCCAACACTTGGAGTTCATGGACGAGCTGTCGCTCTCATTCCTCTCCCTCTTTCTCCTCTCTTTTCTCCTGGGTGATTTTCTCTCTCTCCTTCTCTTGTCTCTCTATTTCTCTCTCTCTCCTCTCTATCTCCTCTCTTTTCTCCTGGGCAATTCTTTCTATCTCCTGTTCTTGCCTTTCTATCTCCTCTCTCTTCTCCTGGGCGATTCTTTCTGCCTCCTCTCTCTTCTCCTGAGCAATTCTTCCTGCCTCCCGTTCTTGCCTTTCTATCTCCCTCTCCGCCTTTGCAGTGTCTAGGTTCCCCTGGACCCAGTCCTGTAATTCTGGGCCCAACATTCCCAGGTCTTTTCCTGCCTGCATGTAGAACTTAAAGTCCTCTTTGTGTTGGGCTTGTGTAGTCGACATTTTGGCAAGTTTAGTTGGTAGGGCCCTCTAAAGTTAAATGAACTTGGATTGAGAAACAAATGGGATCGGGAACTGACTGTGGTGGGGTGGGTGGGTGGCCTGAGTGGCCAAAATGAAGAAATATACTTTATGTCTCGCACGGCCTTGGCCGGTTATTGTGGGGATAGTAGGTTGGTCGTCTTGTGAGACTTAGAATTAATTTCGTCGCAGAGGACGTGGAATTTGTTCCATCACGTGGGATGTGGAATTGGTGGGCGCCACTAAGGACATGGAATTTGATGGACGTCACATAGGACATGGATGGACGTCATGTAGGACGTGGATGGATGTCATGCAGGACGTGGATGGATGTCATGTAGGACGTGGATGGACGTCACGAAGGACATGGGATTTGAAGACGTCACATAGGATATGGATGGACTTCATGAAGGATGTGGTATTGGAGGACGACACATAGGATGTGGAATTTGAATTTCATCTCTTATGACTTGGAAATTGGATTTGTCCCATAGGACTTGGAAATTGGGTTCGTCCCGTAGGACTTGGAAATTGGGTTCGTCCCGCAGAACTTGAAAATTGGATTTGTCCCGTAGGACTTGGAAATTCCGTCTCGTAAGACATGGAATTTGGATGTGTCCCGTAGGACTTGGAAATTGGATTCGTCCGTAGGGACTTGATTCTGTCTCTCGTGGGACGTGGAATTTGGATGTCCCGTAGGACTTGAATGAATTGGGACTTGGAAATTGAATTCGTCCCATAGGACTTGGAAATTCTGTCTCGTAGGACATGGAATTTGGATTTAAAAAAAAAAGAATTGCTGAGAGTGGCCTGAGTATGGATAAAGTTACGGGGACAACTACTCGGGCAATGAATGAAGGTACGCGGGGAGGGGGGCCGGGTGAAGGTCATCTGACTCTAGGTTGATGCGGGCTAATTTTAGACACTGGTTGAATGAACCCTTTTGTTTCCAAACACTGTCTGGGCTTTCATGACGGCGGGGAAACTCCTGGGATGGGCGGATAATGATGAAATCATCTTGTAGTTTTTCCTTAGAAGCGGGGTTCAAATTTCGCTTTCCTAACACTTGAACTTAGTTTTAGCTAACCGGCGAGAGAGAGTATTTCAGCAATGCAAACTGATTTTGTCTTGTCCCACATGGGAGTTCGTCTGTGCCTAAATAATTCGCGATTCTGAAGTGCAAAGTGAAAAATTTTATACCGAAGAATTTGTCGCACTATTCATCGAAACAAAAAATGGTTAGAACTTGTTATTTTCTAAATACCTATCATGAAAGGCATGCATTAACAAAATCTAACACAGTGGTTCTCTTCTCTCAGTTGTTACATGCGTCCCTGTTTCCCTAATTTCCTAGGGTCAGTCACGTTTGTAAAAATTTTCTATGCTAAGAAAAACACATTACTTACATGGAACTTTCTTGGTCTGTGTGCTTGGTATCAGGTTTGGATTGTCTCACACCCAGTTTAGCTTTGCTAATTGCTGATTTGGCGAGTTGCCAACACAACAAAGCAACAATAGAGGGGAAATTGCAACCGCAAAACGAGATCTATGGGAAGGTCACCATTTTTATGATTTTCCCTGGTTTTTCTGGATTTGTAGAACACTTTAACAGGTCAGCAATGGAATTTTACTCACTTGGCCTTGAAATCTGACTTTACTGTCCAGGGAATCATAGAAAGAAAAGAAAAAAGGGATGTTTCATATGAGCTTAGGGCTCTACTTCATGAGGAAATGTTATGTAAACACTGGGGTTAACTAAAGGGTTAATAAAAGGATCAAAAGAAATGGAAAAGTAAATAATATGGAGGCTTGCAAAGCCTGGAGGTCTTCCTACTGGAGACTTGAATGGTCGCAAGGCACAGCCCAAGAAGAGTCCATGGCAAATGGGTCCCTCTGCAAGAGAGATTTAAGAATTACAAGCCAGTAAAGGAAAATAGAAAACATACAGATGGATCGAGACTGCACTGAGGGTGCCAAGGTGTCGAGGAATGAATGAACACTTAATAATGGAACACTAACACTTGAAATATCACTGTGTAAAATGGCACAATGGATACAGGGATATACTGGCACTCAATAAACACTTCTAAGGGCAAAATGTCATGACTGAAAAGCCTTCACTTGTACTTTATCATGGGGGGGAGTGGGTCTCTGCCGAAGAATGACAGCGGGCGATCGCACTCATGGCACTCTACACTAGTTCACAGGGGAAGTCCGTCCACGTGGTGACAAAGGGACTGGATCCGCGTCAGGAGGGGGAGGGGGCGGCCTCTCAGCGCCTCATAGCGATCTCTCTCGCGTGTCTGGCTAATTGCGAAGATCTCCCTGTCTGGCTCGTATGGTGACCGTACCCAAGATGTGTCATCTTCCAGGTGTCTTGACCATCTGCTTGCATCTCCCCAGGTGTCCTGTGGAAAGACAATTCAACGCAATCACTTGCCTCATAGAATGGTTTGTTTTAAGCAGCTTAGTTCATTTAAGCTGCTTAAGGAGCGGCACTCAACCTCATCCTGCCTCCCTTAACTGTGTCACCCAAGTGTCTGTCCCAGGTAAGGAAGGACAGATGAGAATGCTGGTAAGATTTATGTTGGTATCTGGGTCAATTTGGCCGGCTGTGCAGCGACAAACCCACTCTTAATATTCTACAGGGTTGGCTTTTAGCTTACTTTCTGACTTATAACATTGCAAAATTATAACATATATATATACGTATATATATATATATATATATATATATATATATATATATATATATATATATATATATATATATATATATATATGTATATATATATATATATATATATATATATATATATATATATATATATATAAATATATTATATTATATATATATATGTATGTATACTGTATATATGTATGTATGTATGCATATGTATGTATATATATATATATTATATATATGTATATATATATATATATATATATAATATATTATATAAGCCTATTTGTTATATGTATACTCGGTTGAGCTTCAGACTGTCACTCGATGGGCCGGAGTTCAATTTCATGGCTGGCTCATGAAGAGTTAGAGGAATTTATTTCTAGTGACAGAAATTCATTTCTCGCTATAATGTGGTCTGATTCTTACAATAGCTGTAGGTCCCGTTGCTGGCAACCAAATGGTTCTAGCCACGTAAAATAAGTCTAATCCTTCGGCCAGCTCCTAGGAGAGCTGATAATCAGCTCAGTGGTCCGGTAAAACTAAGAGCATACTTTTTAATATATATATATATATATATATATATATATATATATATATATATATATATACATATATATATATATATATATATATATACTATATATATATATATATATATATATATATATATGTTATATATATATATATATACTGTATATATATATGTATGTATGTATATATATATAATATTATATATATATATATATATATATATATATATATATATATAGATATAGATATTTACGTATCTTTCTTTTCTTTCTTTTTCTCTGCTTAGTCCCTTTGCTATATGGCATCTCCGTTTTGGATGAGCCGCCTCCATCTACCTCTGTGGTGCAGTTCTGCTTCGTTAAGTCCTTTATATCTCAAATCCTCCCTCTTACAGTGACTTTTGTGACCTACATTCAAGGTGAATTATTTGTATATTTATTGACCTAGCAAACTTAATGGTGACACTGATTTGTTGAATAGGGTAATGCAACTTGAGAGGGAAACATTGTATACCAAGTATTTCACATTGTCAGCACGAGAGTCTCACGGTTTGTTATATTTCCTTAAATGATGTTATGGATTATATCCATATTGTTTGGAACAGGTCTAAAGATCATGAAATGTCATCAGAAAAATAACGTTTAAGGAACTAAACACTAAGTTCTTATCAGTGAAATAATCAATATCCTGTCTTCCACAGTGATACCAGAAGTATTCTACCCATGATGCATACATTTATGATAAGTATTACAAACTTTTGAGCCGGCGTTACTGAAATACTCGGCGAACCCGGATATCGGCAGAGGGAAGATAAAGATAACTCGATAATCAGAACAGGATATCCACGGAAGATACGAGCGCTGCCATCAGGAAGGAGACGCGCCACTGTTTTTGTGTTTGGAGATAATGAAAACAACTGAAATACGCTATGGATTTTATTTTTTTCTTACCTCTCTCTCTCTCTCTCTCTCTCTCTCTCTCTTTTAAAAGATACCAGAAAATGTATTTCTTGTTATTTTGAAAGCCCTGATTTTCGACGTATACAGTTTAGGTATTTTTCAGTCTCTCGAGAGTACAAGAATGAAATAAATTTTTACAAAATAAATAAATAAAAATCCTTAAACTTTCTAATATCAAAAGCTTTAATTTTCATTGATAAGTTTTACAGCCTCCTCCCCCAAAGTGGAAAAATAATTAAAAAGGAATCAGTCCAGCCTAGCATTTTATACGAACAAAATATTAAGCCGCAAAGTGGGCGCACAGTTCAGGCTGACCGAATATTGACTGAAAAGAACAAGGACAAATTTTGCTACAGTCTTGGATGGACATTACGTCTCTACGTTTCGAAATATACAGAAAAACAGGTGAATTTTTACCATTTTCACGTGATCCCTAACATCGTTTTCGATTCCACGAACTCCAAGAGATCTCTTAGTTTGTGTGACATACATCTGTTGCTTCCATTTAAGAAAATTTGTCGTTCGGGAGAAAATTTAGGATTTCGGGAAAACTGGTATGCTCAAAATTTCCTGGATCTACTTCTAGCATTTAAAATAATCCTTAATTCTACAATTCAAAGTTCTCCCGAAATTTCTCTCTGCTCACTGCGCTTTTTTGTTTTGTTTTGGGTTACGATCTTACTTTATTTCAAAACAAATCTGGTTTTTTTCCTTCACAAAACAATGATTTTCTTACCTTCCGTAAAAGACCGTTCAGAGCCTCAATTTTTCTTTCAAAGGCCAGTGTATTTCTAAAAAACCATCCATTGTATTCTTTTTCATGATAAGTCTAGCATTCTTGAAATACGCATTACAAATCATAGCGTACTTTCAAAAACATTAACCCGGTGTATTGGTAGATCAGGTTACTTCTTTAATCTGAAGTATTCTTTGGGTGCTACAAGCTCTTTGATCTGCGGCTCTTCCAGCTGGAAGTTGGACTCATCCATGCCAGTGAGAAAATTCCTTTCCACTGAAAGAGGATTTCTTTCGGTTGATCTTCTTCACAATGTTGTATTAAAAGAGTCTGCCGTATTTTCAGCTGCCCGGGATTCATATCAAAGCTGAACATTTTTCTTCTCTAGGGAAAAGGCGGTTTCTCCCTCACCTGTAAAGAATTGAGATGCCTATACTTAGCGGGTACTTTTCAGTTAGTGACCATGTGTAACAAGTGTATATATACACTGCATAGTATCTGAATTTTTCTGAAAGCAACAGGAAATTTTCAACTGAAAGTCCTTTGTGTCAATGTTGGAAATACAGAAGTCTATGGCTATGATGACAACAAATTTAATCATAAATATCTTTAACAGCTCATGTCTATAATCAGCATATCATGAAAATGAATAAATATATGCAGACCCCCGGAGGAAATAGGAAACAAGCCGAAAAAAATCAAATACTACGCATCATGGAGCCAGCATTTTCTGGCGTAGGATATAAAATTTTTTCGTGTTCAGCAAATTATTATAAGAGAACTGTCCTTTCCGAAGATACTCCAGTCTTCAGCCCAACTGAGCTTACGTAAACAACTGGTTTTCATACTCTCATACTCTCCGTCTTTATCGGCTATTTCTTTTATTTTGCAGAACTACTTCTGTCAATCCAACCAACTTGGAGTAACAGTAACCAAGAACACCATAAGTTCAGGAGCAGCAGCATCAGGAGAAGATACCAAAAACAACCTCCTCTTCCACCTCTTCCTCCTCCTCCTCCTCCTCCTCCTCCTCCTCCTCTTCCTCCTCCTTCCCTTCCTCCCTCCCTCATTTGAGCATAATAGGATCAGTCTGGCGGAGCTGGTGATATGATATTATTGGGTTGAAATATGACTTTATTTCCTCGTCCAGGTCTCTCGGAAATGACTTCCATAACACCTTATCAGAGCAGACGCTGCTCTCGGTGGATCAAGGGCGTATCCGCCGCGGTCGTCACATTCTTCGGGAGCGATTTTCCATCGTGAGATAACCGGCATTTTGAGGGTCTTATCCAAATTCCAATGGCTGGGAAATTAAGGTTTTTTAGGTAAAGGATGCAACTTCACAAAAGACCCGGCTGATTATGCCTAAAGGCTTGAGGGAGGGGACGGGCGACACCTTAGGGTCTCCGAGAGAAGAGTTTTTGAGGTTTGTTTTGGCGGGAGCGATGGCGCGTTGGCCCTTCTGGTTCTTCATCGTTGATTTGTCGGTAGGAAATGGGCAGAGGGGCAACGGGACATGACGCCGAATATCTGAGGGGGAGGGAGAGCAGGGGAAGAGAGGAGGAAGAGGGAGAGCGTGAAAGGGATGTAAGAAACGGCAAATAAAGGGATCGAAGTGATGTAGACGCTCGCTAGCAGATTCCACATCAGGAAAATAGGGAATATGTCCACAGCTAAAAGCGACATTCTGGCAGTACATCAGAGGGGTAGCAAAAGGGAAAAACAACTTGCAAAGAGACTTTAACAGCAAAATAACAGGAAATACAAAAGAGAGAGAGAGAGAGAGAGAGAGAGAGAGAGAGAGAGAGAGAGAGAGAGGGAAAAGGTGAAAGAAACGTTGCCGTGGGAGCTTTTATGATGTGTTTTTTCTTTAAATACGGGAAAATTGAGAACAATAACAAATAGTTAACCTAAACAGTATAGTATTATAACTAATAGAGAATCATTAATACAGGCGCAGTTAAGCATTGGAATTAAGTTTATTATCTCCACGTGATAAAGTGAAATTATATATATATATATATATATATATATATATATATATATATATATATATATATATATATATATATATATATATATATATATATTTTCAGTGAAAGAGAAATAAAACTGAAAGTTCCGTCATTTTTCTGCTCTGTCGGCTGGAGTATAATTCGGTGTCACATCTTTCCGTGAAACCGATAAAACAGCCTTAGTGGAAAGCATAAAATTTTATGTCTTTCCTCTTTTCTTGATTTGAAAGTTTTGCGGCACATTTTAACAAGAAGAAATATTTTGGCGGAAGGCATCATAATTGCTTTGAATGCGTCCTCTAGATATTTTACAAAATAATAAAATCATAAGAATATTTCATAAATATGATGTCACTTCCACTGCATAGCAGAGCTGGGTTCTTGCTCTCTGCATAATTATCTTTCCCAGAGTCATACGAATTCCCTGTACTCCCCTTTTTCTTGCAATCTCGAGAGCCGTTCTCGTTTCATAGTGACATAGTAAATTACAGAATAGACCAGAACACTCTGTCAGTTCCTATTTCATGTTATAAGCTTCAGTGATATATTCTGCAGAGTGCTAGTAAACTTTCTAGCATCGGTAATTCCCATACTTGGACCGTATGACTTAACTTAGCATTTCCCAATCCTCGAAAGTGTAAGCGGTGGTTATTGGAGATGATTGAAGCCGAGAAAAGCAGAGAATCGGGGAAATTCATAATATTGTAGGTTCTAGATATCATTGGACTTTAATTATGTGACTGAATTTTTTTATGATCATATTCAGCTTTCGATATAATACTTAGAAAATATACGGTAATAGTGATTTTCAGTGTACTTTTAGATATGGGAACGGTATCAACCCGTAACAAAATCTTACATAATTTTCCGTTACGAAAATATTTCTTTTTTTTGTCCATACACAAGCATTAAGGAATGCTCTTCTTTTATACGTGGAGGAGAGAGAGAGAGAGAGAGAGAGAGAGAGAGAGAGAGAGAGAGAGAGAGAGAGAGAGAGAGATCAGAGAGAGTTCAACGCAAAGTCATATTTATTATCAATGATTCCTTCTTTGTTTATCAGATCTGTGAATGCTAAAAATTTGACGATAAAAGGCTTTATGTGATTTGATGTCAGATACAGATCATCTTCATAATTTGAGTAAATTTGGGACACGGCGGCCTGACGGGTGTTACGAGGTAGACCTAAAGAAAAGTCAGAGAAACCATTCTAGGGCAGAGGGAAAGAGGATCAAGTGAGGAGGAGAGAATGGGATGAATGATCTGATGAACTGCCTCAGATTTAATACTATCTAGGAGTGAGGCATAAAAAACAAGCACTTTCATTATAAGAGCATTATCCAAGCAGGGAGGAATTGGTACAGCATGAAGCCTTAATCGCCGAGATAAAAAATATTTTATAGCATCTAAACAATCCACCTAAGTTTTTAAAGGCAAATTTTGCAATCTGAAAAGTGTGATCTCTCCAGGACGGGTTGGAAGAAACGTGGACATGAGAAATACCGATGGAAGTGAGAGGTTCCATTAAATTTTAATCAAAGCTAATTGAGGAACTTGATGGGAGATCAGACAACGGAACTGAAAGAAAACGTTTTTATGGAAACAAATTTTGCTGCATTGCAGAACTCCCTTCAGATAAGCCCACATTCGTAGGCAAGGAGATAGAGTGTAATCACCCGGTGAAGGTTGGGAGGCGAATGAAGAAGTAATGTATAGGGAAGAATCATCACTGAAAGCATGGCCAGAAAAGATGTAGATTGGAGAAGGTTACCGGCATAGAGGACGAGAAAGAGTAAGTGAAAGATCAGAGACCTATGGAACACTGCTCTACGGGAGTAGATGCTGCACCGTAAAACCCAGCAGACTTGAAGACACTTAATAAAAAGCTTTAAATATACTTGCAGAGAATATAAAAGGTTTTGGAGATGTCAAAAGTTCCGACAAATGGTTCTCCAAAGTCCCAGTGAGATGGCCAAAAATCAGTGGGGCAGGAAAGAAGATCAGTCACTCTTGCATTACAAAGTCCATACTGCTTGTCCAAAGGAAGTGAGATAAAACCGTATTTAAGAAAGTGACGGTTGAATAGTTTTAAATTCTTAAGCAACAGTATAAACATTTCTTGATGTGATCAAACCTAAAAAAGACCAAAAAGTTTGATCGAAAGCAGATTCCTAACGCTCCATGTGATGCAAAGAAGATATTCCGTCTTTTGCTATAAATGAAATGGCCAGATTCAAGGGGAATTTGAAATTTATAATCTTAGAATTTAAAAACACCAGAAAGGTGTTTCGGGAAGAAGTTCTCATTATAACAAAGAAATAAGAAGGTAAATACGTAAATTTTCCTTTCTCTAGTCCATATCAATAAACATATCAGAGGGTCTAGCCCTCTTACCCTTTGGAAAAATACTCAAAAATTTGTGAAATAATGACAAATCACTAACCAAGGGAAAGTAATCTCTTAGGTTAAAGCAATAACAATAGCGAAAATAATCAAAATAACTAATCTTCCTGTGAAAAAATACATTCTTCTAAGTTGAAAATGAAGTCTGTTTTCAACGAATTAGGGAGAAGATTGCAACACAAGATCAGCTGTAAAGAACATGGCAACTAAGAAAATATCTCACACCAAAGTGGAACTTCAGCAACAGAGAACTGACTCTTGTCCATTTGGTGCAATTTCCAAATCATGAGACTAAATTGAGTGAATTCCTTACTAACAGTGGAAAATGAAACAACCCTAAGGCCAGTTTAAAGAATGACTTGAATACCCTAATACAATATTCGAAAGAATACTTTTTTGCTATTGTTGAACAAGATCACAGATCTTTGCAGTTTCTGTTCAACAATGCATTCCAAATGATATTTAGTTATTAACTTTTGAAGCTGACCCCTGACCATTATGCCTCCACAAGATATGTGGTTCCAAAGTTCCCTCAAGACTAAGGCCTAGAGGCTTTATCCTTTGTCTAGCTGTTGTTGGTCAATGTTTCGATACATTAAAATATGTTCAGTTGGATCTATTATTATGAACTTTTGAAATTCAGGACGCTACTTGTATATCAAGTTCTTGTTCCTTACCTTTGAGATTCTTTGCTCTTTTCCGCTTCAGGATTGGCCCATTGGTCTGCATTTGCACCTCAGGACCTGAAGTGGACCTTCCTTTGGAAAGGACACCCTGAGAGAGTTTCTGGTCTCATTTGTTTTATGTCCTCTTGGGAAGTTCTAATTTACCATTAAGTTCATGCGAATGAAAATATAATATTAAAAAGTTAATTCTTGTTTTTAAAATGTCCGTTTGGTACTCATAATTTATAATTTTTGATGTTTAATTTTCATGAACGGGATGATTGTTAACTTGAATTTGTAATTTCTCATACAATGCGAGATGATGAACCAGCTGGTGTTCAGAGTAACAGCACTCTCTAGTCCTTAACTGTTAAAGGATGCTTGAAAAAAAAAGAGCTGATATAAAATTGACCAAATCTAATATCTAAATCCGCAAAGTTAACGACATTCCCCATATCTCTGGGGTAATAAGTCAGTAGTAGACGGAAAGTCCAGCAATTAATAACGACTGTGTGATTTTTACATAGAAAACTGATCCTGATATTCATACACACCTGCATATAAAGACTTCAGCAAATATACAAGCGTATTCATAACTGATAAACGTGTCGTTGTGTGATTTTTGCCGGTACTCGATGAATTTGTGTACAATCACCCCAAAGGGAACTATTGTGTACTTATAAACTTCAATAACAACGGAGAAGAATTGTAGCGTTGTAACCCTTGAGAGAAATTGTGCCTAATAACTTCGACAGAGTTAGAATATGTTTCAGAATCTGTTATCTTTCATTCACCAGAAATTAAGAGAGAGAGAGAGAGAGAGAGAGAGAGAGAGAGAGAGAGAGAGAAAGAGAGAGAGAGAGAAATAAGCTGTCTTCCGAGATATTCAAATGTATGTCAGACATATTAAATTATCTCTGCAACTGGTGGCTGTAAACACTTCCTCTATTAGGAAATTTGGTTTAATTATTTTTTTATATATTTACGCACCATCATTCGGTTGTTTCTCTGCTGCTCAAAGGAAGAAAATGGTGTCAGCGTTACTTGGGGTGATATTTACGTTGCCATGCATAGGACATAGCACCTTTTATTTCTGATATGTTTTAATGTTTTCACAAAAAGGTCAGGGATTTTAGTTAGGGGCCTCAACAAAAATAAAAATAAGATCAATCAAAAGTAAAATCTAAAGGCTGCGGGCTTATATAAAATCGTGAGTACACATTTTCATTTTGCAATGAAACTTCGCTATTATCATCATTGCTGACGGCTGTTGTGACCCTACTATAAGTGGTAGTATATAAATAAAAGGTAAGATAAATCTTCCTTTTATGAAACATTACTTTTATTATGGTGAAGTTAACGTTTTCGTCCATATCATTGACATTATTATTGCGCACAGTTTTTCAGTAGCTCTTCCTAAAACCTGGCAAGATGGTACCTCGTGGTCCCTGATTGTTTGACCCAAACAGCTGTGACACAACTATTTTCAAGACCTGGTCTCAAAAAAGGTTAGAAATTTTTGGAAACTAATTAAAAATATCTCCTTAAAAATAATAATTTCAAACAAAACTTTCCTCCCATATCAATTTCCAATCATTTCCAAAGCGGCAGATTACGTAACATGCAAATTCTGAATCCATTTACCTTTGGAGGAACAACAAAAGTGGAAGTGACTGTTTTTATCATTCAAGGGCGTTCAAGGTTGAAATTAATTTAAGATCTTTTAATGTTTCTGCAGTTATGCTAGATTAAACCCGGTTGACACAAGACTTTAGCCACATGAATTTTTCACTGGTGGTACTTGGTATATATTGTTTAACTGAGATGTCCACCCCAGTAGCACAATATTTATATATGTGTCAGGAACCTCATGTTTGTTGGTCTCAATTGTGGTTGAAACATCTATTAGACCTACATAAAGTACAATATTAAAAATATGAATGCATAAAAAGATGTACAGTAGTGCCTTAGAATATTCTTATTCGCATGAGACCAGAGAATGACAAATAACAACAGATAATTAGGCAAAAAACTAAAACGCAGGCTACTTAACAAAAATAACCTAATTTGAGTAAGTCATAATTAAGTTATTTTCAGAGTTTCCATGTCACAAAGGACAATACATTTTTTTCCTGTTACATCAGGACGGTTACTAGTCATCATCATGATTGTTTCTTTCCTCCAATACTTTTTTCTCGCCCTCTTTATATTTTATGTACTATATGTGAAAAGAGGGGCCCCCACAAAAGGTCAAAATATGCTCGCTAATATATGTGAAATTCCTCTGTCTAGAAACTGTTTTTCCTTTTACTTTCGCCATCCTGCTGCGATGCGTTTTGTTTCTGGTCTTAACCTTCTTAGCCGCATCGATTTGCAGTTCAACTTGGCTCGACCATTCTTTGAATTTTGCCTTCCCATAACTTGAAATTCTATTCGTGGGCTTTTAATCTACAAGAGTTGGAGTTTAGAGACTTTAAGAATGACACCGTCAGCCTTCATACTGTTCTTTCCACTAAGGAGGCTTTAACAGTAAAACAGTTAAACTAATAAGGACAAAATGATGGCATACTGCCAACCAGCCATCTACATAAGAAAGAATTTGGTTTAAGGAACTGATGTTTCCGCCACTGTCGTTACGTTTTGGTTAACTGAAAGCCCATATGCCAAAGTATTTCAAAATTTCTGGCTCACGTGCTAGGGTATTAAAAATTTTCAGGAAACATTAACTAACTGTAGTAAAAATGAAACTTTCATGGTCATTCTGGCGAATTAATTATTGAAGTCATTTAATTTCTCTGATTTGTTAAATAATCTCGAAAACTTTTAGATTTCCTCATTGTGACCAAAAGTGGAAATATAGTTCATCCAAGTAAGGGATATAGAGATATTCTTCGCTAGGGGAGCAAAAAAAAAAAAGGGAAACAACATTAATATTAAACAGCTACGGTTCAGTGAATCAATTACCTAATTCTTGGAGGATAAAGATTATTGGCAAAAGTTGCCTAATCAATTAAGATGAAAATTAAAGTGAGGATAGAGGGAACTGGCGATCTATTTCCTTAACAATCTTCTGATTATTCGAAGGAAATTAATCTTATTACTTTCTTTAACAGGTTTCTCATTTTGTCAATTTTTCACCAACGTTTCCTTATCCATCCGTATCTGATGATTAATCAGTCATTTATTTAATACTCGTATCACATTTGTATTAATTCATTTAAATGGCACTCCATTTTTTACTATAACACTATTATTGTACTCCTTTCGTTGTCAAGAGATGTATTTTCTAATTTGTCCGGGTAATTACTGCAGTTACTGCAGCACGTATGACAGCATGCTCTAAGGGTTTTCAGTAGTCACGGAACTGGGCATGATTTAGAACAGAGGTTCCCAAACTTTTTGTTCCTCTGTACCCCTTGGGCTTTTTTATAGGTTACCATGTACCCCTAACACTAAAAATTAAGCTTAACATCAAAAAAGAACATCTTAATATTTTGATATTTTAAATTTATGGGGTCTGCATGTGTAGATTACATAGGTATCTTAAATGGTGATAACAGAAATAAAGCAATTACTAAGGTAATTTATATTTTGATCCAGCACATACAATACATACCTTTTTATTATTATCCAGAACATTCAGATCAAATGTACCCCCTGAGACGTGCAAATGTACCCCTGGGGGTACATGTACCCCAGTTTGGGAACCCCTGATTTAGAAGAACTAGATGCACGGAACAACTCACATTACGGAAAATCTCCGAAAGCATTCATATCGATCATAGAAAATTTATACTACGCGTACCAGCACAGGTTGAAAATAAAGAACTTAACAGAATCCAATGCAGTTTCATGTGTGTGACACAAGGGGGAATCAGTTAAGACTGCGGAAGATAGCAGGTGGGGAGTGGGGATGGGGCGGGGGGGGGGGGGCGGTTGGAGGGGGCGTCGATTTCACTTACGGAAGTTGACTATTACTACAGGGACAGTGTGATACAACGTAAGCATTGTTATCCTGAGAAATGTCTGTGACTTGGAATATTAATGAACCGTGTCCCAAGGCAGAGAAGCGTCCGGTTGTGGATCTCACGGCGACGACATGTCTTCTAAGTGGCTGAGGAGCCTCCATGTATCGTAGGTCACTCTTTCGCTTCCGTAAGATACCAAGAAATAAACAGTTTCACGGATGACTATGGGTTCAAGACAAAGAGAGTGAAAGAGAGAAAGAAGTTTAAGAAAATTTAGTTTTAAGGAAAGAGGCGAAGGGGGAGGGGACGGGAGGTAGTGCATGGCTGGGGCAATAAAAAGTTTAGTGTATTATTTGCGGTGCACCAGGAAGGACAAGGGAAAATCACGTACATATATATATATATATATATATATATATATATATATATATATATATATATATATATATATATATGTATATATATTTATATACATACACATATATATATATATACACATATATATATACATGTATATATATGTATATATATACATATATATATATATATATATATATATATATATATATATATATATATATATATATATATATATATATATATATATATATATATATATATATATGTTTAATGAGTGCATGTATACATGACCACGACATATGAATGCTTGCGGTGATCAGCGATCTCGCAGGTGCATGGTATGTGGAACATTAGTCATTTGCAAATGCAGCATTGTGTGTCCGGGCAAGAAGTCGCCTGGAATCTCTTGGAGATAAATCCCAGGCGGAAGTTTGCGTCAGCATTCTGCACCGAAGCTTCTGGAAGTTTCTGTCTGGGTAGAATTGGAATCTGGGTGTGTCGGAGGAGAGGTTTGTGCATTTGTGTATTGTGAAAATGGCTAGGTGTGGAAATCTTTTGTGAAAGGCAATACACTCACTTTGGAGGAGCCGAGCCAGAAAGACTTGCAAGAACCTTTGGGATCAGATTCCCTTTTGCTGTAAGGGTGAGTGTTTAACATAGACAGTGCTTAACTTTTAGTGGCTATTTCCTTGTTTCTTTTAACACGTATTTCTGTGTTTTGAGATGTTATTGATATGAACTGAGTGAGTTCTGGTGTTAATGGGAGATGATTTCTCTCCCTACAGATGTTCTGTGGACAGCCATAGGTAGTCATGTCATATGGCCACTTAAGGGAACTGGTGACTCATAGACATTGAAATAATATGGAGTACTTAATGATGGGATGGGGAATGAGAATTTAATCTCACATTTATTATCGCTTATGACTAATTAATACTTGGAAGTGGTGGTTCCGTAGCTTGTTAATAGTCTATCTCTCATTTACCCCGTCTAATGTTAGTTCTGCAGAATAAATTTTATTTTTGTATATCAGGCTTGATTTACACACACACTAGATAAAATCTGGGTTTTAGAATTCATGAGAGAGAGAGAGAGAGAGAGAGAGAGAGAGAAGAGAGAGAGAGAGAGAGAGAGAGGAAGAGAGAGGAAAACGCTCCAGAGAAAAAGAAATGCCAGACTGCCAGAGAGAGAGAGAGAGAGAGAGAGAGAGAGAGAGAGAGAGAGAGAGAGAGAGAGAGAGAGAGAGAGACGGGAAGGGTCACAGCTACCAACCTTTTGAGGTAAGTGTTAACCAACTGTTTTTTTGGGGGGTTTGACAGGTGGTGGTAGTGGTAAAAACAAGAACACTTCTGGGTTTGAATTCACGCCGAAGAGATGTATGAACGATAATAGTGGTTAGGTTAGGTACACATTTTGAATAGGCCGTTATCTGGGGTTATTTGGAGGGGTTGGTAATTCGTTGTTGCAAAGGGGTGGATTGCAAGCTTGCATTTTTCACCACACAAAGTGGTGCACATGCATACTTACACACACACACACAGACACACACACACACACACACACACACATATATATATATATATATATATATATATATATATATATATAGAGAGAGAGAGAGAGAGAGAGAGAGAGAGAGAGAGAGAGAGAGAGAGAGAGAGAGAGAGAGAGCGAGTAGGCTTCTTGTCCCGTAGGAGGTTTATACACCTTCAAAATCCGATAAGAAATATGAAGGGATAATGATATAAAAGGAATGTATATATATATTTGTGTGAGTGGAAAAAAGTACAGAATTAATACAGTTTTCTAATTAGCTCAAGAACTTAATAGAGAACAGGTACTTCTTGAGGAAGCATAATTTGGAAGATATTCAAAAGATGCCAACGCTGTAGAAGTAAGAGATTTATGGGACCAGCAAACTTAGCAGTGTAGGAGATATTTTGGGGGCTATTTAAGTTAAAATACATAATTTCGAAATATTTGAAGGAAGACCAGAAAAGATGAGGCTTGAAAGTTTGAAAAGGACATTATTCCTGGGCAAAAAGTGCTATATATTTGCACTGTAAATATGAAGGCATTTAAACTCCTCAATTAAGTTATAGGAATAAATAAGTTACAGATAATATGGGAGGGAAAAAATTTAGTTTTACTCCGAGAGAAGGATAGGGCCTCTAATAAAGAGTGAATCTCATAATATTCATAGCTTAAACCCACCCTATATAGTGCCTACACCATTTCTTGTAAAAACTTTCTCCATGCAGGTATTGGCCCTCTCTCTGACAATCAGCAAGAATTTCATACGATAAAATTAACTAGTGACTTCACATCACATCTTGCATCTCACCTTTATTTCTCAGGAATTTTGCAAACCTTGATAATTTTGAGTAGTTCGCAACTGGCATAAGGCCTTGTTATCCAAACCCCTTGCTTTTGGTCTCACTCTTTTATGTAAACTCATTTTATGTTTCTCATCAGACTGGCCTATTTCTCCCACAGTGGTAGACCACCAGAGTACTGTTTCTCCAAAGGGTCTCCAGATCCACTTTTGTCCTACCTATGCAGATGAGCCTACTTTTCACATATAAACGTTCTTTCATTTTTAGCATTCTTTAGTAGCACATTTTCAATCTCACTTATTCCTATGTTATGTTACTAATGTGAACCTAGATGGAGTGTCTGGATTTATGATAATCGATATAAGGAATGAATATCTCTCTAAGACCAGTCTACAAAGTTTTAAGCAGCCATAATTAAGAATGCTCTCTACCGAATGAATTTCTTTCTTCTTACGAAGAAAGAAATTTAGGATAGAATACGAACAACAGTTCAATAAGTAAACGAAGGCTGTTATTGGGAAAAAAAAACTGTTGATCATACGGTCTCCCGAAGACCAGAGGAACATCCATTCACGTGATATGTTCAGATTTTTCTTTTACTTGGGTGACCGAAGACAATTTTCCTTCGAATGCTATAATGACTTTTTAACCAATAATAATAATAATAATAATAATAATAATAATAATAATAATAATAATAATAATAATAAGTACCATGCTCAGTGGTCTGGTAAAACTAAGGTATACTTAACTTAACCATGCTCTCA
>NC_089748.1:80926649-80956649 GCF_040412425.1 Macrobrachium rosenbergii
ACTAGAAAAATGTTTAGAGAAATCTAGAACAAACGTCGAAAACTCACATAGAGGCGCCTGGTATAAATACCTGGAGTAATCATGGAGATCGTTTTTGCAATTAACCATATCACGACAATCATTGTAGCGACAATTTCATACCATACATGGAAAAAGCAAACCTATCTATTATCCGAAGCTATTTCTAAATAATGAACGAACCGGCATTCAATCTGACTGGGTAAAAAAAAGAGAAATATACGGCTTATGGAGATCAAATGACGCGATAAAGGCTCAATATATTAGTCAAACGTTCGCGGCCCTACAACAAAGAAACAAATTACATGTCCAAACATCGCTAAGTAAAACATTAATTGACATCGAAAAATGAAGCCTCTAATGCGGCCCCATAACTCATAATAATATTGCATTAAGCTTTATCTCCAATTCTAATCTGCACGGAACCAACTGCATGTCGTGCTGTTGCAATTTATTTTCGCGAAATATCATTTAAACATGCGAAAAAATTATTTCCGGCGGGAGAAGGGGACCGGTGGCAGGGAATCAGGGGTTAGGGAGGGAGGATGGAGGAGGGAGGAAGCCTATCATGGGGTTGAAGGCCTTGGGAGGGAATGGGGAGGAATGGGGAAGGAAGGAGGGAGGGGGGTTCCTGTATTCAGAGTGGGAAAGGATCGGGACGGGAGGGAAGGGTAGGGGAGGGGCGGGGGAGGAAGGGAGGGAGAGAGAGAGGGAGTTCATGTTTCAATTATCGCAGATCTGCCAAGTACCTTTCAATATACATTTTCATCAAGGGGCATCGTCTGTTGTGTCGTCAGATAAATAGCACTGCTGGTATTCTATCCATCTCTCTCGGAGCTGCAACAATGGTAGGAAAGTGCAGAAATTTTGGGAGAGCGGAGTAGAGGACGGGGCCAAATACTTTGCGAACTTTCCATCAAAAGTAGGGTTTGTTTATCTATGGATGTTCGTTACAAAGAAAGGAGACAAGGGACAGATATGGGGAAGTGTTGACAAGAATAGAAGAGTAGCATAGAGCAATATCTCATAATCATCTGCTTTACTACATGGGAAAATTTGAATTACATTCCAACGCAGAAACTCTACGGGCATGGCATATGATAAGAATTATATACTGTACAGCTCGCCTCAAAGAGATATGTACAGGTTTCTACGCATTCATTTCTCCCTCAGTTTAACTGTGATCGTGAATTGTAATCCTGACAAACCTTTTCTCTTTCCATTATACGTTCAAAGCTTTTCCCTGGACACTACAGTTTTCATTTTGACAGTAAACCTCATTTCCCCTTGACCCTCAACTATAATCTCATTCAGTTATTCCTTCTCTCTGTTTATATACCTTTCAGATATTGCTCTACTATATTCACTGGAATCGAATTCGTATCCACAGACTTCCAGACCACGGCTGTGCATAGAAGTGGCGTCTTTCTGCAAAAATCGCACGATTTCAGGTCACCTCGGATTGTCTTGTCTTCTTGAGACAATTTCACCTCTCAAAGGCAAAGGAAATTATACAGTTTTCAGAGAATAGATTCCGATGAATGACACTAGAAAAACTCATAAATTTGGCAAGACTTACAAAATATTCACCTTATACAAATGCATGTAATAAGTTCAGGAATGTATATTTGCTTATTTGCGTGTGTTGAAAAAGTTACAATTTGCCATATGTGTTGTTACTCAATATTCACCATGAAAACTGATATCTTACCTAAAAAAAGTAATCATGTAATAAATCTCTTCTCTGTCAATAAAGAAAGAAACTGTAAGGAATCTAAAATATATTAGGATCGGGAAAAGCAAAACTGGAGAACAATAAACTTAGCAAAAGTGACTATTTATACAAGGGGAAAAACGTATACTTTCAACTTTCAAAAAATCAAAACATTCCCTTAAAAATCGCGTTTGTTTTTAGCTCTATAATAGTTCCTAATGATTGCGCTTAATTCCACGTCATGAAACGAAAAATATAAAGAAAACACTGTATATAAAATACATTATGCAGTGTAAGACATAAATTTTCAAAGAGGAGACTCGCGGAGCCAAAGAATCTAGAAAAGAGAGATACATCGTTAGCCTATAAATATTAAGTGAAGAAAACGCTTCTGTTTGGACCTCAGTTTCAAGGATTTATTTCTTTTCATTCTTTGATCTGCACTTGGCTCATCTAAATAAAATCTTTCTGAGTTTTCTCCAAATAATTTTACACAGAATTGATTATTTTGTCAGATTTATTTTAAAGTGTTTACGCGTTCTGAATCAAAAAGCTTTTTAATTTGCTTGGATGAGAAATAGAAAAAAAAATTGCAACTGTCTTTTTTTTACCAAGACATTTTTCTTATTAGTAACACTGGACGTAATAATAATAATAACAATAATAATAATAATAATAATAATAATAATAATAATAATAATAATAATAATAATAATAATAATAGCCTAACTACCTAAAGACTTTTAAAAATCGTTGAGGCAGTTCTGGTGATTCATACTCATATTTTTACAGTTATTTACTATTGAGAAAAATCTACCTTGCTTCAATAAGTCGAGTAAGTTTACTCTTAAGATATTCTTTATAATAAAGGCACCGGGCAACTGGAAGTTGTCCCCTTTAGGTATTCAAAAAAGATGACAGGAAACCTTTCAGTACTTTCTGCAGGAGTGTAAGGAAAATTTTTTTAGTTTTTCTTTCTGTTTTAAACCCTCGTTGGGCGGGGTAGTTATAACTAACGATTTGGAACTTTCAATCTCCCAGCATGGCCATACTAAATGGCCAAAATTAAGAAGTTGTTTACCAAAATGATCGAAGTTATTCTCAAAGTTCGAAGGAAAACAAGAAAACGATTTAGGTAGACTTTTCAATTACTGACGCAATTTTGGTAACCGAAGACTCATAACTTTTTCACGGATGTTCTCTCTAAAACAAGGGCTCAGCGAAAATGCTATCTAATCTCTTAAAATATTTACAATAATTAAACTTTTGGACAGAATAATAGTCCTACGCCAGGTATACTAAAAAATTGAAAGGAATCCGTTCAGTGGTTTTTTGGTGAAGCAAAAGGCAAACAAATTTTGAGAAACGGGGAGTTACCCAGCTGTGTCATGGGAGGTGTTTTGGAACTTCCGTTTAAGCATCAAATTTCAATTGCGTTTCAATTTCGAAAGTTTGTTTTCGAATTGCCGATGTTATTTAAATGCAAATCCGGAAAACCATTATAGAATATTACAAATAACTACATAACTACACCGAGTGGGATTTCCATAAGAATAACAATGTGAACAATATTAACATAACAACAACTTGGAAAATTTCAAATTGAGAACAACAAGAAGCTATAAATAATCCACGATAAAGTTCTGTATACATTAACTGAAAAGGTCAATTTTTACAAACCTTTCGATAGGTCTGATGAGATACTAACAGATAAATAAATGAATAATAATAAATAAATGAATAATATATATGATATATATATTTATATATATATATATATATATATATATATATATATATTTATATATATATATATATATATATATATATATATATATATATATATATATATATATATATATATATATATATATATATATATATATATATATATATATATATATATATATATATATATATACAGACCCCATATATTCAACACCTAGCCAAGTCAACGCAGTCACCTTTTTCCGAAGTACTGATTAACAACAGGCTTCCAGACCTGATCCCTTTCCATATCGACAAGGCTTCTGAGCAGGGCCTAAGGCGTGGCCTTCCTAAAATATGGGTTTAATTTAGAGCACCTTCCCTGGAACTCAGAGCATAAAAGGTTTACTTCTCATGCCATACAACAAAATAAACATCTGTGACCATGAAATATAGTCCAGGATCACTCATCATGGGGGCAATGGTCGCCAACTGTCTTACTGCAGCAAAATCTGAAGACAAAAAGAGGTAAGAGAAACTACTAGTAATACCTGAATAAACCATAACCTTCACCGGACGAAAGATTTGCTTTGCAAAGGTGTAGGGTCGGCTAATATTTTTCTTATTTTTACTGGTCGTTAATGCAAATATTGAATTATACGCTAAAATATTACTTTCATCAAATCTATGCTGTAATATCCTGAAAACATAAAAAGGGACAAATAACCAGAATGTGAATTCATACTGAAACTTGTGTACATAATTTACATAAAACAAGTAAATTTAGCTCCGAATTCTCTCGTCTGTCAATGTTATAACTAACTTCATACCCTCATTAAGCATTCCAAAACAGAAATTATGGTTCTTAAAAGAAATTGTTGATTGTCGAGTGATGGACATGCATTTTAGCTTACGGAAATAGTTGAAACGCTTGCTTTTTTTTTTTTAAGCGCCGGAGAAGTACTGAGTTATAATTATATCAGCAGCCGTGAAACAATACAAAGAAATGCATACGCAGACCAACCTGTTTTCATTCACTCCTTCTGAGCTTTTTTCTTGGACCATCTAAAGCTGCTTTCAGTATTTCATTAAATTAAAACGTCTTGGCATGTAAGAGATTTTAACTTCTTGGTAAATACACATCAAAAATAAAGTTTCTAGGGTGTTTAAGATGAAGCTTAAACTCTGTATAATTTACCTGCAAACTGACTTTTAATTTTATTCACACCAGCTCTCAGAATAGACCAGTATTCTCACGTTGCTCCTTCTCGGATTGCAATGGCAGTATCTTTCTCACTGAGCATTACAAAACAAAATATCTTTCTTTACTTACATATAAAATACTACTAAGTATATTGACAAATAATGCGCTAAGCTCATTTAGTATCAATAAAAGAATCTATAATATTTTACAAAAGTGAAAGAGAAATGCAATCCAGAACATGGACAGTGAATTTTGAGAAATTTCATGTACTGCTCTGGAACTAATAGCAATCCAATGACATCGGGCAAAGGGACACAAAATGAATAATCTCTTTCTTATTGATAAAAATAATCAACAAAATTTTTAAACTTTGTGGAAAGAAGTAAAGTAGCATCACAAGAACAAAGTTCATGATGTCATACAATACATTCAAGTATTAATGAGACGACGTGGGTAGGAATTTGGCTAAAAAATAAGTCTAGATGTTAAACGTATTTTTACACTTTTTATCTTCAACGTCTATCATGACGGCAGTGTTATCAAAGGCTCCTTCCGTTATTTATTTTGAAATGATACAGGAATTATCGATCTGGTAGAATCTTTTACCAACGTTCTCGGGAAAAGTAATTTTATTTTTCATCGTAAAGTATAACGGCACAATTAGCCAATAGTAAATAAAAACGAAGAGTTTTGTAAATAACAAAATACATCAGTTCATGAAGACAACGTAACAAATGACTATATTCTTACACTAGTGAAAGTAACGCCATCATTAAATGATCTTTCAGATGAAAGGTAATCTAATGATGGCAAATAAGGGATAGTAAAACGGACTGAATAGTTGAAAAAACGGCAAATTAACATGGCAATAATATGCAAAGCAAAAATGAGTTCACTTTACCCCCTTAATCCCTCAGCCCCCAAAAAACGTTTCAGTCTACGCCGCATAGTTTTAGATCTTGCAAAGGGTGGTTCCATAAGGCTAATAATAATGATTTGTGAAATTTGGTCTCACACTTCAGGATGAGGAAATACAATAGTATTTGCACCGAGTACGATGTTTCGTTCTCTCAACTTACCAATACACTGGTAACTGACTCATAAGTTGCTAACGTTGGGAGAATATGCTCCAGAATTACTAAAAGCAAACTTTGGTGACTATTTGTTTTCACCGTTTTGATAACTGTAATTTTTTTTCGATTACATTATTAGAATTTCCTAGGATAAATGTGGCGTAAGTTTTTTTTATTTATTCATAAATTCTTGATTTGCAGCAGAATTTATATCTTTGGCTACTGATATTTAGGTGACAATGTTTCTTACGAAAATATTTTGAAAATAGTAACAGGTTTGTTTTTCGTCACTATCTCTAAAGAATCTGCAAGCTTTAACTTTTTGTCAGTTCTTCACACGAAACATGAAACCACGTGTTATACTTGAAAACTGTGATGAAGATCTCCTATAAGTAAATGAAAAGACAATTCAGTGAAATACTGTCTACCATATATTTATCCTTTCATGGGGTACAGCATAAAAAAAAAGTGTGATGCTGTACGATCAGGAGATAACTGATTCTATCGGCTAGAGGATGATTTATTAAAATTCAAATATTTTAATCTTTCCTGAACACTGAGCACGACTCAAAGTTCATGTAATTTAAATAGCTTGTCATAATCTTGTATTCTTTATAGGAAGTCTCATCCTGTAGGAATATGTGTTTACATTAAAGCACTGTAAGAAAGTTATGGATTAAAAAGAGACTCATGTAATAATACCTGCTGATTGTCTCATGTTAATAATATTTCTCTCGCGTAATGATAAGAGATGAATATGTTCAAAAACAAAATCTAGAAGGGGAAATATGATATCTGTTAGCAAATGGATGAACGCCGATTGGTTCTAAGCAGAACATGAAGAAGAGACCATCACGATAAGATATACAAACCTAAGTAGTCAGCGCAAATGTGTCTTCTCCATTCTGGTGAAAAATGTAAGAATACTGGTAGAAGCAAAAACAACACCATTGCAAGACTAGTTAGATTGTTTGAAACTCGCTGCAAGTCTTTTGGATTTCGCTGAAGTCTACTAATACTATCATTTCACAGAAACATTTACAAGTAATTTTTGATAGAAGTTAACATCCTTCATCTGGGAACTCAGGTTTATTACTTAAGGAAAATATTCCTTTTATGTAAACCTTGAAATCGATTGTTCTTTCAGGTTTCCCAGTTATTATGTTCTCATGTAATAGACGAATGACAGAATCCCGAATTGTGACCGAAAACTCTTCTGTACACACCCCAAAACATCTATTACAGGCCTCCTGGGACAAAGATGGATAGTTAATTGAAAGTGATGCTTCTAGAAGTCAAGAGTATCACATGGCACAAGCTTAAAACCTTAAGTTCAAAATCGGTTATGGAGTCATTTGATGTACACTGTGCCACAAGAAATACACCTCTTTATGCAATTACCTGACATACGCTGGCCAAGGGGTATGCCACTTCTGAAGGACAATATCAGTGTTAATATCAGGATAAGTGATTAGTTGCTTGGAAATAAGTGAAAGCTTGTGATTTTACAAATACTCTAAAGTAAATGTTTTTTATTAGTAAAAGAGCTACGCCTTCGTGATAAAGCAGAAAAATACCTTCTACATATGCCACCGGATTTACTTGTCCTATAGATATCAACAGATGATTTCTGGAACTTAGAATGAATCAATTCCGGTTACGATAGAGAGGAAAGAAAGGTAATGACAGAAAATTAAGCGGAGAACAATTTCATTCGCCTGATATGCACACATATCAGCAGCTTCAGCGAGGGTGAGTAAAACTAGATGTAAGTCAAATAAAATGATGGAAAAGGAAGATTATAAATCATAAATTTTCTATTTTTATTGAGGGATAAGAGCGGCCTGGAATAACCATGTTAAAATAAATCACCATGGTAAAAGTTGAGGCATCCGCGAAATACAGAAGGAATAACTCGAGAGAAACATCAAATAAAATATAAGTCAGAATGCAGATTCTTCATAGGAATGAAACCATAACAATAACAATTTGGTTAAAAAGGTGATCTTGAAATATACAACTACACAAACAAAGATTTCCAAGATCTGCGGGAAAGACTGCAAGATTCGAACAGGATGAAAAAAGAAAAGCACCCAAGTATTTCTAATTGCAAAGTCACGACATTCTCGCAACATGTAAAAGTAAATGAACACCAGAGGGGTGAAAAGTATGAGTAAGGACAGCTGTATGAGAGGATAGAGGATCCAATTATGATAAGAAATGAATGAGTAGCAGCGTGTTTAAAAATATAAAAATTAATTCCATTTACTCGAAAAAGAGAACTCTGGTTAATATGCGAACATCAGGAGGAGTCGTGGCAAAGACTTCATTTGTTTCTATATGAAACGTAAAAAATGCGCCGAAGTTTCTTAGGCGCAATCGAGTTTTCTGTACAGCGTATAATGCTGTATGAAACTCTCAGCCACGGCAGATGAAACTATCAGCCGCGACCCATGAAACTTTCAGCCACAGTCCGGTGGTGGCCTGTGTTGTTGCCACCTATAGCGGTGCCAGACGCACGATCATGGCTAACTTTAACCTTAAATAAAATAAAAACTACTAAGGCTAGAGGGCTGCAATTGGGTATTTTTCATGATTGGAGGGTGGATGATCAACATACCAATTTGCAGCCCGTCATCTCACCAGTTTTCTTTTACAGAAAACTAAAAGCGATATGAGACTACAGATACTGAGAATGAGAGTGAAAGGAAGTAAACGATGAATATTAAACGAACAGAAAAAAAAATGAGGAAACATCTGATCTGAACTGATCGGAACGAAGATAGCTGTTAATACTTTTAGACATGAAATAAATATCAAGAAAAACTGCTCTTCAAGAGAGAATTAACTCCAAGTTCAATCACTACTGCGGGAAAAATTATTACTCAAGCTATATTACTTCATAATGAAGAAAAATGTGAAATCTTAGTCATGCCAGAACGCCTTGTAGCCCTGAAGTGAGTAGCATTCAGAATTGTACCCCTACCGCTCTTGCTTAGCTGTTCAAACATGTAAATGGAGGAAATTTAGTTTTATAATACTCCCACAGTTCAGGTATCGTATTTTGCGTTTTATACAGCTAGTTTACAACACTAATGAAAACCAGTAGTTTTGATTTAACGTTTTTTCGTTTTTTATATAAAACTAGTAGTCATGAAAACAGTAGTGGTGAACAAGCAAAAGGACTCTTGAGAAATAATTGAAGGATAAATAACTGAAGCAAAAATTAGTGTTAGAAGCACTAAGATATTATGAATGGCTGTCGTTTCCCTGTGGTCCTCAGGATTCCTGTAACACATCTTATGAATCTGTTTTAAACGTATCAGAAGAAGAAAACTTATTATCATCCCTAAGCCGAGAGATTGCAAAACGAGTTCGTGCACGCTGAAATCTCAATACAATGTGTCTGACCTCATGAATTCCTGAAGAGAATTTGAAAGGAAGTGCTAGTCATAATATACAGTATATACCTTCTAAGGGAATCAGAGCCGATGAAACGCGGTTTTTCGGCAACAACTTTTTACCAAAGCATCGGATAAAGGTGAAAGTTGGCAAGTGTATATTTAATAACCCTACCTAATGTTTGCAAGTATTATTTAGTACCTAAGTCCGATAGTTTTGATATTTATAGAGTAAAATGAAGTCGCCGATGCCGGAACCGAGAAAATCACAGACAAGAATCCTAAAACTATTCGTTACGTAAACTTAATATGACGTCATGAGGCTCTGCCCATCCACCAGGTAGGCGGTGAATGGATATGTTTACAGTCTAGTCTTCAAGAAATTCGATAATGGCCAGCAGGATATGGAATTGTCCCCGTTGTTGCAAGACTGCATTTGTGCTACAGCTCGCCACTTTGTATACAAGCGAGAAGACCCGTGGCAAGACTTACTATAGCGTGAATAGGTAATTATTTCTATAGTGGGTAATAGTTACTTGGCCACCCCAGAAGTGTG
This sequence comes from Macrobrachium rosenbergii, assembly GCF_040412425.1. NCBI lineage: Eukaryota > Metazoa > Arthropoda > Malacostraca > Decapoda > Palaemonidae > Macrobrachium > Macrobrachium rosenbergii. Next base: position 80,936,323 of record NC_089748.1, read on the forward strand.
GTCAGGAGCTGTTGTTAGACAATCCCGACCTCTTCCTCGAGAGTGACGACGAAGGCATTTTGTAAATAAATTATGTATAGTGTTAGACGTTTTATTTGTACATCTAAAACATATTTATTAAAACAATGCTTATAACGACATGTTCCTCATTCAAAATGATTCCAATATATTTTCCTTTCCAAGCATTTCAATACAAATCGTGTTACATTTGATTAATATTAAGTAGGTACATAATAGCATGCCCTCAAAATCTTGACTCCTACCATTACCTTTTATTTGCAGCGAGTAGGCTATACAAGCGATGTTTAGGGTGCTGTATGATACATATATAAAAAAATTACGAAAAATAGCAATGGGTTACATTAGCTGAAATAAACCAATGGCGTTGACCTTCACACCTCTAACAATTGAGGGAAATAAGGTATCATTGTTTTTATCTGAATTCTACTTCTAGTGACCGCTCCTGCCTTGCTGCAAATAGAAGGCTAAAATATATGTCAAAACCTGAGGTAAACAAAACTGATGGTCTTTTTGTATTCCCGCCTTGAATAGATGCAGATCTAACAAATGGCCTATAGACTGGTTCATTATGTGGATGAATTACATACATTGAATTATTTGTAAAGTAGAAACAATACGAATATCAAGAAAATGGAAAAATTCGAAGCTGACAACTTAGTCCCAACAACGGCTGTGGAAGTTGCGATGAAACCTCCACATAATAATAATAATAATAATAATAATAATAATAATAATAATAATAATAATAATAATAATAATAATAATTAAATTATTGAGAATGTTCGCCATCATTGATATCGCTGAAACCTAGCATGGGTACTAATATTAATTAGTGAATATGTCTTTTCACCGTGGGTGGAGCCTCATGACGTCATAGGTTAACGTCATTATTGTGTCTAAAACCCTTACCTGCGATTTTGATGGCTCTGGCATAGGAAACACACGTTTACTCTGATAAGTACCAGAACTTAGGTACTAAATAATACTTGCAAAAATTAGGTAGGGTTATAAAATATACACTTTCCAACTTTCACCTTTATCCGATGCTTTGATAAAAAGGTATTGCCGAAGAACCGTGCTTCATCGGCTCTGAATCCTTTAGTAGTTCTGTGAAGATTCATTTCTGTTAATACTAAAACTGGGTTAAGGAATTAAACATTGATTTTAAAGGTGAGAAACTGAGGGAAAAGTAAAATGGACAAAGTGAACACAGTAATTCATTATTTTGAAGAGGAGGATGTACTATGTACAGGAAAAAAAACTATCAAATTATGGAGAGATTCAAATGATTAGAAAATACGCGTTATCTATTTTCGATAATCTCTTGGCTATATAAATATGAATAGATATTATGATGTCACTATGGAAAACGGTACTGACATGGAAACTATAAGAAGTTATGACTAGTCACTGAATGAAGATCACAATCGTGATTCCGTTTGCATTGCTAAGTGATCAAAATTAGGCATTCATCTGAATTTTGAATTTAACGGATTAATTGTCTTGCTATCCTTTGTATAGAAACCTGTCTTTTCTTCAGAAATATGAAAGCTTAAAACATGATCTTGTCCTGTAAGTGAATTTATATAAGTCTGACTGCACATGAAGTACATCTCATTTAGCAATTTTTAATTAATGCAATAAAGGTCAAAATGTGCAAGAGACTGAAGGAAAACGACCGAACGGAAAAATACACGAGCGTAAAATTCTTATCCAGGGTGTTCGACACAGGCCTCCATCTTGGTTTCTCCCCCTCAATTGTCAGTCCCAGTCTTCCATGGCATTCTCTACCTCTTTCCCAACACAACAGCACAAAGCCCATGACCCAAATCCCCTGGGGGATGGGCAGTGAACTGGGTGGGGGTTTGAAATCAGTTAAAAACTATCCAGAGAGGGGAAGTCCCCCATAGCATTTCATGGTGGCTGGACTCCGCTTAACCATCCTCCTCTTATCAAGGTTTTCCAGCGGCCCCTGTCCGGTGGCGGTGTAAGGCATAGACAGCGATAACGTGAAGAGGATGGAAAAATGGGATAAAACAACATATTGGGGACACAAAAAGGGAATTGGAAAACGATAGCAGAAGGGGAATGAAAAATTGGATAAGACAATATATTGGAAAATCCAGGAAAAAAGAAAAAAAGAAGAGAAAGGAGAGGAAATCTGAATTTCAGAATATTTGAAGGAAAGCGATTGGACGACTGGGGAACAAATTCAATTCTTTCCCTTTTTCCACTAACTGCCCTCCGATCGTGCAAGGAATACAGCTGTAAAAGTGTAGGCAAATGATAATAATTCATCTCCTTTAGCGGTTCTGTTTCCCTTCATTTACTAATATAAAATCTCAGAATTATTTTCTGAATTCAAAGGGGATATAAACTCTAGCTGTAGGCACTTTGATGTAAAGAGTTTCTATCCAATTATTTAAAACATTCTGACGGGCAATTCCAGATATCAAAAGGGATTTCATAAAATTTATCAATAGTCAAACATAAAAGAAATAAATTCAACCATTCAAAGCTGAGTTTTCCGATTTCATTTTATCCTTATTATTTGGCATATATCAGAATACAAAAATTTTATAAGAAAAATAAAGAATCTGTCGTCTTTGGGTCTTGCTTATCCAGAGACAAAACACCTGAACACTTTGATTGCAAACATACTAATTTACAGACAAGTTACAAGAAAATGAGCAATGTGTCAAGGTTTCTTAAGATTCTGAAATGATTACAAACCACGCCGAAGGCACAGAAACGGTCTTGTTGTAGAGGTGATGCATATTAAGATGATGTTTGTATATATATATATATATATATATATATATGCATATATATGTATACATGCATAATATATTGCATAATATATATATATATATATATATATATATATATATATATATATATATATGTATATATATATATATATATATATATATATATATATATATATATATATGTATATATATACATGATTATTATATATATATATATATATATATATATATATATATATATATATATATATATATATATATATATATATATATATATATATATATATTCTTATAGACTGAGTCTCGTTGCAGGGATGAATGGGGTTTTTATTTAGTTACTGCCTTAATGGACCAACAGAGAAGACCAACCTGTAACTAAATGAAGGGGAAATGGGTAACTTAACTGATATTACCATTATTTAATCAGGATTGAAGTCGCCATGAAATGAATATCTAGTTACGTTAAACTGAATTTATTTTACAGAAAAAACAACCAGGAGGTAATCTGAAAGGCTGATGATACAGCAAGTAAACTCAAATAATGAAAAAATGCATATTGGCAATGCGTAATAAATCTCTGCATCTGACAAGCTAATTTCATCTTGAATGATTAAGCTCTCTTGAATGCAACAAAAAGGGGGAACAGGTTATTGCTCCCTGGATTGCGTACCAGGGAAGTCTTGTGTTAATTGAAATGGCAGTACTTTTAAGATGATTTGAGTTCACAAGGCTGGGTTGACTGGGCAGGATAGTAGCGAGGACCCTGTAAGAGAATCCAGGATTAGCACTCCACACAAAGGAATTTCTTTCACACTACACTAAACAATGCACTATGGAGGAGTTGATTAATTAAATTTAATTAGCCTGCATTAACACTATGGAGGGAGTAATCTACTACTGATCACTGAATTGAGTTAGCTTGAGGGTTGGATAAGTCATGGGGGCGAATTTTGGACTGCTTTGGCGTTAGGTTCTTAACAAAGAGTTTGGTTTTGAGAATGAAAGGTGAAAATTCGGAAAAAAAAAGAGAAATTCACTGAGAAGAAAAGGACTGGCTAGAGGACTAATTACTTCTGACATGTCTTTCCAGGCCTGTGGATGTTTGTGCTTAACATACAAGGACTGGTCGTCCGATGCCCTAGTCCCTCCAGAAGAAAATAAGGAGTGGAGAGCACTGCAACCTCTTGTGCCGCCATCTGGGTGCCGAGTCATCGTTGTTTACGAGTGGTGAGGTGCTTTTCTGTTGGCGATGGCGTCCGTTGGTGTAGGTCTGTCATCCTGCAAAATAGTCGCACAGCCAGCAAAAGTGTGTAGTAAATAGATCTTATTGTTAGGTACTTATGGGTTAAGTTCCTAGTCTACCTCACAGCCTGGATTCGCCTGTATCACTAATGGAGGGACATCAGCTACTGGACACGTGATAACAAGGGGGTCAAAGGGGTGCTACTGTCTACCTGAGTTCAAAATAGGCCGCTTCCTTCTTTCCCACCAGTAAATTAAGCCTACCAGTTAACTGAGAAGTGTTTTGGTTCAGAAATGCAAATTCTTATTTGGCTGGCTAAGAGGGAGGAATGAAAAAATGTGAAAGGTCCTCCCTTTGAAAAGGCATCCACACCCTTTTGGGCATGAAGGCATTGGCTAAGTAAGCTATTCGTCCTGACTAGACAGCTAGCGTCCCTACGTGAATTGTGTTTTTGCACTGCAATAGCTAAATGGACCTACCTAAGTGCTAAGATGGGTACTTGTGGTGCTAACTTACTTACTACAGCAGAGTCTAACCTACACAACGGTATATACAATTGCTACTGGCTGTCTCTGATGATAGGTGAACTCTACTCCTAGGCAATGGGCACATGGTAAATCTCTGACATAGCCTACTGTCCTACGGCTCTGGCACTAACTAATGACATGGACCTAACTAAATGCAATTAATTACGGATTACGCAATGCTTTATGAATAATACACGCAATAACTGTGAACATGAGTAACCTGAAGGGTTTATTATGGGAAGTGACCTGGGGGTGTACTAGCTTGAGTACTGGATAGTTTTGGATGATGCTAGTCACAATGCTAGTAATACACAATGCCTAGGGTGTTAGGTGTTAGTCTACTGGGACAGAGATCATGCAGGCTACCTCCTCTGGGTAGGTGCTAAGATCATTCTGGGGTGGAAGCGGCACTGTGCCAATGGGACACTAGGGCCAAGGAGAGCTGGTGGCTCTAATTAGTTAACTGGATCTCTTGCGACCCTTCTTCATCTTCTTTGAGGGCCTCCAAGGTCTGGCTACGCCATTCCTAAGAGGTGACAAGGGCACCAACTCTTGTGAAAGGCCAGAAGTGCCGTCAGGAGCAGGATCAGGGGTAGCCCTAGTAGCTATGGGCTGGTTCCCTACTTTGGCTGCTGCGACAACCATCGTAAGGGTAGAGCCAGTGTCTGTGTCCCGGCTGGACAGTTCCTGGTCGACCAGAGAAGGTGTAACATCCAGGTTTGCCAGAGGGTCATCCTCGGCAGTGGAAAGAGATTGGGAAGAAGAGACATCAGGGGTCTGAGGCTCACAATGGGCAATGACTAGTCGGTGAGGTTTGGAGGATCTCCTGTAGGAGGATCTGGGTTAGGGTTTGGATCTGGCACTGGCACTAACTTGGGGCCAGGCACAGGGGTTAAGGTTAGTATAGGGATTCTGTCCAAGATAGGCAGAGCTTGGCACTGCCCAGTGCTCTTGAGTGGCACTGGCAGAGGATTGGAGTCAGGTGTGGCTGACAAGGGACCCAGGAGTGCAAGACCCTCGGTGTACCCGGAGTAGTAGGGGACAAAGATTTCTGTCTTGGGTGGAGGGCAGAGTCTCTTGGAATGGTTGTGGCAGTGGTATCCGCTGTGGCTAGCTTGCTGGGGCACCTTGCCCAGTTTTCGGAGTGCCCTCTTATGTTGCAGGTCCTGCAGCAGTACTGGGTGAGATCCCTTCATGGTGAGGGAGAAGATTTTTGGTGGCTATCCTTTTGTGAGGATTTAGGACTGGACCTGGAGTGGTTTGGACCATGGTTTTTTTGTTGCACACCTTGGTGAACGGAAGGTTGGGCTGACGGTGGCACAGCTGTCCCGGTCAGGCTGGTTTGGAGTGACCTCCCTGGTGGAGGTAGATAGGCAACAGAGTGGACCAGAGAATGTCTCATCATAACAGGAACTCCACTCCGTGCTGGATGCAATTCACTACGTCAAGGAGGTGAGTTGTTGTGCCCCAAAGGGTGGTTACCCTGACTTTGTGGGAATGGTCTTGGCATGGTCTTCTACCCAGGTCATCGTCCACCTAGTCTGTTCATCCACAGTGGCACTGGCTGGCACTTGGGCCCAATCAATCAGGCTTAAGTCTGAGCCATTGTCTATGGCAGTTGGCAGGCTCACTCCCTGGAGGATGTGGCACTAATCAGCTTGATGTGCCTGGGACAGGACACATGTTTCTGGCAGGCAGGATATCCAGCAGAATGGTGCCCTGGAGTTCCACAGTCTCGGCAGATTCCCTTAGGATGGGCTGATCTTCCTGCAGTGATGGTTTGTGGAGGAGGTTGTGCAGACGCGGAAGGAGAAGAGGTTTGGTGGTTGTTGGTAGGCTGCCTATTGTTGATCTATTTGAAACGGCAATCAGCTTCGACATGACCGAACTTCTTGTAGTTGGTGCAAGTGGGTTTGCTAGGCAGGCCGTTTTTTGGGTGAGTTGAGCCTGAGAGGTACCCGGGAGGCACTATGCAGTGTTGAGACGTGCTGTGGATTGGTTAAAAAAAAACACCCAGGTGTTGGCCAAGCAGCAGGCTTCCATAAGTGTGGTGGGCTGCTTATTGCTGAGATATACCATGAGGGGCCCAGGCACACATTGGAAAAGATCTTCCAGCATGGTCCTATTGAATAGGTCCTCGAAGGTCGTACATGAGAGGGAGTTGAACCTTCGGGTACCAGACTGGGTCTTGTGACAGGCTCATTCCGTCCAGGACCAGCTGACTTCCTTGGCAAGACCTCAGAATCATTTTCTCCATTTCTCCGGGGCAATCTCGTAGGCCTTGGCAATGACCCTACGGACTTCGGTCATGTCGCCTCTTTTACTCTGCTCCAGCGATCGGAGGGCTGCCTTTGCTTTTCTTTCCAGGTGTTTGGTCAGCACTAAGGCCCTCTTGGCCTCAGGCATGTTGAAATTGTCCAAGAGCGCCTCCATCTCCTCTAGCTATGCTTCTGGCTCTTCATCAGCCCACTTGGGGACTAGAGAATTAAGGCTTGAGAGAGGAGCATTTGGTGCAGCAGGTATGGGGTTGGAGGCTTGTTGGAGCGCTATAGCTTCTGCACTTTCTTTCCTGGCTTTCTCCAGCTTGAGCTCCCTGTCTATGAGTGCTAACTCATGCTACCATCTACTTTCATCTTCCAGCCTCTTCTGTTCAGCTTCCTCCTTCCTCTGAGCTGCTTCATACTTCCTCAGCTCTGCTTCATACTTCCTCTGCTCTCCTTCATGCTTCCTCTGCTCTTTTTCATACTTCCTCTGCTCTTCTTCATGCTTCTTTTGCTCTTCTAGTTGCTCTTTCACCCACTGGGTGAATTCCCTCCCTGTCAAACCTGCATCCTTGTCCATGTCCATGAGGGCTTGGCGCTGTTCTAGAGACATGGTTGTAGTTTATGATGTGGACTAGGGGAAATGGTCTGTGACGAAGTGGAAGTGTCCCGTAATGCGGTGGCACTTAAGTGGGGTGGCACCCTTTCAATAAGGTGGCACTGTGGTTGGGTGTACCGTGCGAAGGTCACACTGATGAAGCGATCCTGAAGGAAATATGATCCTTATGGGCAGATATGCTGGTAGGTATGGAAGTGATCCTGAAGGTATAATATTCCTTATGGGCAGAAACACTTAGGAAATGGGAATGATCCTGAAAGTGCTATGGTCCTTATGGGAGGATACACTATTGGTAGCACTCTGTATCTCAGGTACAGGTGCAGTGGCTTATAAGTTATTACTTTGATCTGGTGGGACTGTGGTGCTGGTTGGCTCAGGGGAGCAACACTAAATGGTCAGTGCAACCAAACAGCACTGAAAGAAATGGCGCTCTGCCTGAGGCAGAAGGTAAGTAAGGAGTAAGAGGGAAAGGAGAAAAGGTAAGTGCTTCAGTGGTTTAATTGGTTGGTAATGCCTGAGATTAGTGGCACTTTGGAAACGGAAACCCTTGTTCGTGCACTCGTGGGTGGCTAGTCCTAAGAACTAGTGGGTGCTTCCTGACATGAGGAAAGGAAGCCTTCTCCCTGACACGAGGAAAGAGAAGTTATGGGGTTTGCATGCAATGTGCGATTTGGTGCTTGTGGCATATGCAAGTCTTGGATCATGAATACCCACTCGTGCACGGCAATTGATAAATGTTATTAAATGGCAGTATGTACGCTCTATGAAACGCAAGAGAATTCACTCCACGACTGAAACACTTAATGGAAAGGAAAAAGAGATGGGAGATAATTCAATGAACACTGGTGCGCATATAAATTCATGCACTATGTGTGAATGAGTAAAGAAATAATGAAATGTGATCTTAAAAGATCAACAGTTGGACTAAAATTAAAAGAAAATCCTTATTGTACTTGGCTTTTATAAATTTGTGGGTTAATTTTCCAATACTCATTGATTAATTGTTAATATGCCCTTTGTTATGATGAAAAGGAGAAATCTCTCCCTCTCTCTCGGAGAGCGTATGGTAATAGAATGTATTCATTATGAGTTAAGTTACTCTTTTGCTTAAGATGAATTACGTTTGCAGAAATTATGCTAAGTTACTCTTTTTTTCTAAAATGAACTCTTGGTATTTAAGTAATTTCTACTGGCTTGTGGCCGTCATGACAAGTGATGGTGGGTAAAGGGTTGCAAATTATTTTCAAAGATATTTAAGTCTTTCGTGAGGGTTTACGTTAGGGTGAAAAGTGATGAAATTTCATTCAGTGTGAATGAAAGGTGTGGAACTGAGTCGCATGGGTGGAACACAGCTGTTTGCTCTCTCGCTTGCTTTATCACGAGAGAGAGGAGGATGCAGAGTGGAATTGGAGAGAAAAGAAAAAAAAAACAATCCACTTTCTTGGCTGAAGGTGGGGTTATGATTGCAAAACTGAATGATTTAATTTTAAACATCAGCAATGCCTGTACGTTACTGAATATCGAATGGAAGTTTTTGTTAAATGACTAAGCTTGGAATTTTTACTGTTGGTGACAAAGGGGTTCGCACATGCGCAAACTAAGCACAGCGACTGCTTACTCGCTCGGCGTCGGGATGCCAGAGATTGCTACATGTGGTTTAACTATTCAAAAATTCAATGTCTATACCACAGACAAAGAAATTGTACACTTTCTCTGCTGTTACTGTTCTTGAACAAAACTCCTAGCTAACTGTTCACGGCTAACACATGCGATAATTCCCTAGTAAACACTTCCTAACTCCTACTGCTCATTCATCTGGCAACACAACACAACTGCTCCCTACAATTGGGAAGGTTCCGGTGGGGAAAGTTCGCGGGCTGCTGCTCTGTCTCGCTAACTTAAAACCTATGCGCTCCTGCCTGTGTTATGAAGGATTCTGACAAAAGAGACTTGTTGTGTTTTTACTCTTTCTCTTAAAAAAATAATATCACTTTTCTATTTAACCCTATGTATCCTTAATGTTACAAGACTTATGATAATAACCCTTACCGTTATACTCTTGCTTCAGTTGCCTTTATGCCTTTGTGAAATAATGAAATTAAGTTAAATGAAGATTTATTCCTGGTTCGTTTGTTCCTAGTTTTAGCAGTTAGCGACACTAGTTATTGCTAGTCTATAGGAATCTGGGTCATTGGTTGTCACTTTTACAGATTGGGTCTCGTTGGAGGGATGAATGGGGTTTTTTTACTTAGTTACTGCCTTAATGGAGCAACAGAGAAGACCAACCCGTGACAAAATGAAGGGGAAAAATGGGTAACTTAATTTGATATTACCATTAGTTAATCAGGGATTGGAAGGTTGCCATGTGAAATGAGTATCTAGTTACGTCAAACTGAATTTATTTACAGAAAAAACAACCAAGGAGGTAATCTGAAAGGCTGATGATACAGTAAGCAAACTCAAATAATGAAAAAATGCATATTGGCAATGTGCAATAAATCTCTGCATCTGACAAGTTAATTTTGCCTTGAACGATTAAGCTCTCTTGCGTGCAACGAAAAGGGGGAACAGGTTATTGCTCCCTGGACTGCGTACCAGGGAAGGCTTGTGTTTAATGAAATGGCAGTACTTTTAAGATGATTTGAGTTCACAAGGCTGGGTCGACTAAGCAGGATAGTAGCAAGGACCCTGTAAGAGAATCCAGGATTAGCATTCCACACAAAGGAATTTCCCTCAGACTTCGCCAGACAATGCACCATGGAGGAGTTGATTAATTAAATTTAATTAGCCCATGTTAACACTATGGAGGGAGTAATCTACTACTGATCTCTGAATTGAGTTAGCTTGAGGGTTGGATAAGTCAAGGGGTGAATTTTGGGCTGCTTTGGCGTTAAGTTCTTAAGTTCTTAACAAAAGGTTTGGTTTTGAGAATGAAAGGTGAAAATTCAGAAAAATAAAAAGAGAGACATTCACTGAGAGGAAAAGGACTGGTTAGAGGACTAATTGCTTCTGACGTACCTTTTTAGGCCTGTGGATGTTCGCGCTTAACATACAAGGACTGGTCGTCCGACACTTTAGTCCCTCCAGAAGAAAATAAGGAGTGGGGAGCAGTGTGACCTTTCGTGCTGCCGTTTGGGTGCCGAGTCGTCGTTGTTTACGAGTGGCGAGATGCTTCTCTGTTGGTGATGGCGTCTGTTGGTGTAGTTTAGTCTTCCGGCAAAATAGTCACACAGCCAGCAAAAGTGTGTAGGAAAATAGATCTTATTGTTAGGTACTTAAGGGTTAAGTTCCTAGTCTACCTCACAGCCTGGATTTGCCTATATCACTAATGGAGGGGCATCAGCTACTGGACACATGATAACAAGGGGGTCAAAGGGGTGCTATTGTCCTACCTGAGTTCAAAATAGGCCACTCCCTTCTTTCCCACCAGTAAATCAAGCCTACTAGTTAACTGAGAAGAGTTTTGGTTCAGAAATTCGAATTATTACTTGGCTGGCTACAAGGGGGTAGTGAAAATACATGAAAATATATGTATACATATATATATATATATATATATATATATATATATATATATATATATATATATATATATATATATATATATATATATATATATATATATAGCTAGAAGTATCCACTTATTGGCAGCCCTCATGCTAAAACTGAGGGAAAATAACACCCAGCAAAAGGAGAGCGGCCTTAAGACGTTTCCCTGTTAATTAAGTTTTGCCCATTAAATTAGTCAGGGTCAGTCCCTTCCCTCGCTAAGCCTTCTCAAACCACTTAACTTAACCTCTTCATGACTTGTACTGGCCAAGAATGCTTCCAATCACAGGTTTTTGCCACCCTCACCAGCCTCGTGATGGGCCTGAAGCGGGATCTGATGGAATTTGTCAAGGACACCTGAATTGCTTGGGGCTATGAACACCGGCAGATTCTGGGGTCTGATCAGAACAACCCTAGGAAAATGAAACCAATTGAGCTGAGAGCAGCCTAGTGACTGGCTTGGCACCAAGCTGCTGAGATAACCTTAATCGCAATCCAATGCTCACACTTTGTCTGATCTATTGCTTGCCATCCCAAGTATAACCTTAATGTGCCTCATATAGATGTCCCCTCAACTGAAAGCCAATTATTCTACAACCGAGGATCTTCGCTTAAGGAACTAAGGCACTGTGCGGCGAAAGTGTTTGGTCAGTTATCTTATACTTTATTTCCTTTTCCACTTCCCCTTTCATTGTACTAGGCCTTGACCCTTGTAGGGAATCGTCAATCAGTGTTAAAGAATATGTAACTGATCTTATGTGAAGTCAATTCCTTGAGCCTTCAGCAATTCCCTTCGTAATAATTGACCGTATGTATAGGCTCACCCATTGATCGTGTTCCCTTCTCAAGCATTACAGAAAGGATGTTTGATTTCACTGTAGCAACCATCTGTCACCTCTGTGCCATACGTCCATCAATCAAGTCCTTTCTGATTGCATATTAAGTGTAAATTAATTCTGTACTGAGTGGCACTCTTAAATTTGTCTAATGTTAATTTTAACCTGAAAGGGCTAAGAGCCAGCGTACATGGCTCCCTGTAATTTATTCTTCTGATTCCTGTAGATAAATGTAATTAATTCAGACCGGGAATTTCTCTCCTGAGACCTTCCCTTGGTTGAATTCTCATTTAGATAACTTTTTTGTATTATGACGTGTTGGTCCCCAGTCAGAAGCATCCCCAACAAGGTAAGAATTGCAGTTGCACTAACACTCATAAGAAATGGCAACCTTAAACCAGTATATTTTGTAAGATTACAGTGATTAGTTTAATGAATCATTGCTTGACTGGAGTTGTGAATTGAGATGAACCAATTAACATAAAATTCCAATTACAGTCCTTGGGCACACAGTTGGGCAGAGGTATACAGCATAAGCACCCATTTTCACATTTGTTGTTTATAAATCTGAGCCCACCGAGCTTCAAAGAAAGGAATTTCAGGTAACGTTGCCAGTTAGGTAGACTACTTAGGGATTATTGCTATCACATGTTGGCAAGTGGCATGAATCAGCTTGTCATGAATTTAGCAAGGAAGTGAACAGTGATAATTCTAGAGAAAAGTGCAAAATTTCTCTCCATTTGTATAGTGGAATTTTTCAATACCGCTTAGCTAGGAAGGTCATATCTGGCAACCTCTGCCATTACCAAGGCAACCATAGAAGGGGGTAAGCAGCCTGGCTCTTCACCCCACCAATGCATTTCATCACCACTAACCAGTTCATCAAATTCTAACTTTTTGTTTGTAGAATGAATTAAAGTAAAATTTTTAAACTCCTAGTCAGTTGTGCTTTTGAGTATTAATACCTTTGGCATACGCTCATGCATCATTTCATTCATAACAGAGTCGTGATTAATTTTATATCTCTTAAACAGAGCTGTTCATGCTTGTATCCCTCCCTGTGGTGACGGCACAGGTCTCTCACTTGCGTGCCGTGTCTCTGTTTTGTTTTGATCTGCGAGAGTCGTCTCACAACACATTCGCCAGTGTAACTGTCATTCTGATCGCCATCTTGGTTGAACTGTCAACTGTCATCCGCCATTAGCTGTCCCCTGGCATTGACATATCCCTCTCGCACACAAACATACTCACAGTAAATCTTACTACGTCATTTTAACTTAATTTAGGTTACATGCAAGCTAATTTTATTATGCACTGTCAGTAACTTATGATAGTCGAATAACTACATTTTACTGACTGAGGTAATTCTTCAGTAAGAATCCACTCTGTAACAAACGTAATCCTTCCTTAAGGTTACATCCCTCATTTGAGATAAGACTTTGACCCTTAATTGTAAGTAACATTACCAGGGTATATCTTTATCTGTGAACATTGTTACTGGTTACAATCTATAGAATTACACATTGCTTGTGTATACCCACAAACCCTGCAATATTCTCGCAAACCCATTAACGCTTACATCCCATTTGCTTTACGTTCATTTCAGTTTTACTTGATTCTCCAGAATGAGTCCACACTCCCGAGTGCCGTAAATCCAGTCATTGAACTCACTCACCACCTGCATATCATTTTCACAGTGTCTTACCAGTTTTTCAGAACCATACAACAAATTACCATTCTTTAGAACAAATTACTGTTCTTCGGAACAAATTACCATTCTTCGGAGCAAATTTACCGTTCATCGGAACAAATTACTGTTCTTTGGAACAAACCACAACTGTTCTCTTTAACAATCAAACCTGTCCTTTGGAAATGCACCTCTGCATTCGGCAAAAAGCGACTGTTGTTTATACGTTAACTGCATAGCACTCTCCATGCCGCGCACATGTTTTGCATATTCCGCCTAACTTCACCAGTGGTTCACTGCACACTTGAATGCCTGCAAATTATGTGCCTCTCGCTAAGTTTGCACTGTGTTACCATGTCCATCCCCGTCATAAGTGCCACATATCTGGACGTCCGGACCCCTGGCACCTTAAGTGCCACCATCACTACTGTGTTCCATAACACAAACTGCACCTGTGCCTCTTGGCACAGAGTGTCTCCAGCGTTTCCTTTGCCTTACTTGCATTTTAGGTAACCCATTTGGGCCCTTGAGTGATACTTACTTGCTCCAAGGAATACTTCCAATGCAACCCCTTTAGTAGGGAGCATTGCCCAGTATTCGTAGGCCCTCGCCCAAACTAATGCAATTAGCATCCGGCCCAGTGCCACCCACCAATTCTCAGGATGGTGACACTCCCATTTACTAGTGGCACCACCCACTGGCCCACACCATTACATAATCACACCCTGCCAAAAGCAGAGTGCCAATTTCCAGTCCGTGCTATTGCTTTTACGATTCACCACCTACCTACCTACCACCTTGCTTGGAGGTTTAGGCTCACAACAACTGCAGCAACATAATTGCCAAAGACTACAGAGCCTTCCTGGAAATCGGGAAGGGGTTGAAACTCAGAGGGGAGCAACTGAACTCATGGGTCCAAGACCAAGTAGCTGCTGCTAAGAAGGAGAGAGCTGAGAAGGAGGAATGAGAAAGGAATGAGAGAGAAGAAAGGGTGGGAGGGAGAGACACGAGAAAGAAGCAGAGGTGGAGAAGAAGAGACAGTTCAAACTAGCCTTGGCTCAAGAGAAAAGACCCCTTGCTAAATTAGAAAGACAAGAAAAGGAAAGCCAGCACAACCATGAGCTACTACTTGAAAAGTCTCGCCAGGAGAGTGACATGGCGCTTGACCAACATAGGGCCGAGCATCCCACTCCGGCCACTCCATAGTCCACTCTCAACAGTATAAGCTCACTAATTCTGGAGTGGAATGACACCAAACCTGAGGCCTGGTTCGACCAAATGGAACACGTCTTAACAAATTTTGAGCCTACCGCAGCAGATATCTCCATGATCCTTGGCAAACTTATGGGAAGCAAGGACTTGGTCACTTTCCACTCCTTAACCGATGGCAATCAGGGGGACCTTGAAGAGGTCAAGGCCGTCATCAAGGCCTATGAAATTACCCCTAAACGCTGTAGGAAATGAGTCAAACTTGGACAAACTGGGACTATCATAAGACTCAAGCTGTCAAGCATTGGCTGAAAGCCCTCAGCATCACATTGTTTGAGGAGCTCTTGGTGCTCATACAACTGGAAGACATCTTATGTTGTGCTCCAAGCTCCTAAGCCAAGCTCTTATGCGAGAAACCTCCCAAGACCCTTGATGAGTGCTGCCGCTTAGCTGATGACTGGGACACTTATCACCCTTCTACCAGTTCCCTGGATCTGAATATCATCCCCTCAAGTCACACCTAATTGCAAGCCCAGCCTAAGGATGGGTCCCCTTCACCAGCTCCTCAAAAGGACTTTAGCAAGATTTATTGTGGTGCATGTAAAGTCTATGGGCACTCCAACCTTTGGAAGAACTGCCCCAGCAAAGCAGCTGCACTCGCCGTCGGCCTGGCGGTTACCAATCATCAATCTTTAGACCCTCCAGCTGAGGGCCGTATATTTGTGGCACCTCCTCAAGGTAGCTGCCCTGTATGCCAGGTCAAGGCATTTGAAGACACTGGCACACAAGTCTCCCTGATAAGGAAGACAAAGTCCCTTATGGAGCTAAAATAGAAAAAAATAAATTTGTCACCATCGAGAGTATCAATCAAGTAAAGTCGATTATCTCAACAGTTCGTTTGAGGGTCACCAGGCCCCACCGAACCAAGCTTTGCACACTTGCAGTAGCAAGTTACCTCCCTGGAGGCTATGACCTTCTCTTGGTACAGGACTCTCTGTCCTCACCTAACTCAAGACAACCCAGGGGTTCTGAACCCTCACAGTCTCCATCAGGCACAAATAGTCCTCACAGACCAGCCTCAGGACCATTACCAGTGCCACCTAAGCGTCCTGAGCAATACCAGGCTCCGTCCGTCTTCTTTGTAGAACCATTACCAAATTTAATTCCTGTACTGGACCCTGCCTTAGTGCCAGCGCCAGAGCACAACAGAGATCCCCCTTCAGAAGGTCCCAAACTTACCTCAAATTCCCTGCCAGTGCCACTTGAGAGCCGTGAGCAGTGCCACACTTTGTCTGTCCCGAATGTTTAGCCAATTCCATATTTGATTCCTGTGCCAGGTCCTGCTTTAGTGCCAATGCCAGAGCACGCCGTAGATCTCCCTTCAGGAGATCCCAGTCCAGCTCCCCCTTCTCTTCAACAGCTCTCTCTCTCTCTCTCTCTCTCTCTCTCTCTCTCTCTCTCTCTATATATATATATATATATATATATATATATATATATATATATATATATATATATATATATATTCTTATGAGTTGGTGCAATTGCAATTCTTACCTTGTTATTATATATATATATATATATATATATATATATATATATATATATGTATATATATATATATATATATATATATATATATATATATATAATATATATATATATATATATATATATATATATATATATATATATATATATATATATATATATATATATATATATATATATGTGTGTGTGTGTGTGTGTGTGTGTGTGTGTGTGTGTGTGTGTATTCTTGTGTATTCTTACGAGTGTTGGTGCAATTGCAATTCTTACCTTGTTGGGGATGAAGAGTCAGGAGTCAGTACATATTTAAAACCATTATAAAGGGAAGAAGACACGCACAGATGTACAAGCTATCTTTATTCCAAAGTTTCGTAATTATCCATGTAAATTAATTACATCATCAGAACTATTAAAAATAAAACATAAAATTCATTGTAAAACTGTAAATCGAAAACTGAAAAAAATATAAAAATGTTGAAAATCAAAATTGCTTTTGCAAAAATAAACCAGTAAAGTAAAATTAAAAGTTACAGAACACACAGAAAAATAAAATAAAAACATCAGTAAACTGAGTTAAAGAACAAAAGATTAAGGACCTCTGTCACTCTTCTAAGTCGGTCCTTCATCTTTTATTATTTAACTGTTTACTGATATTTCAATTTTATTTTCCTGGATGGTTTGTGACTTTTAATTTTAATTTTAATTTTATGGTTCTGTAAAATAATTTTTATTTCTGAATTTTTAATTTTGGTATTACAGTTGTGCATAGACGTTTATAATTAATTTTTTACAGCCCCGATGATGTAAGTATATGGATAATTACGAAAACTTGGAATAAACACAACGTGTACATGTGAGAGCGTCCTCTTCCCTTTTTGATGGTTTATATATATATATATATATATATATATATATATATATATATATGTATGTATGTATGTAAATATACATATATATATATATATATATATATATATATATATATATATATATATATATATATATATATATATATGTATTTATGAATATATATATGTGTATATATATATTTTCATACATACATGTATGTACATATATATGTATGTATATATATATATATATATATATATATATATATATATATATATATATATATATATATATATATACAAACACACACACATATATATATATATACATATATAATATACGTATATACATATGCATACATATATATACATATACATATATATATATATATATATATATATATATATATATATATATATATATATATATACATATATATATATATATATATATATACATATATATATATACATATACATATATATATATATATATATATATATATATATATATATATATATATATATATATATATATATATATATATATATATATATATATATATATATATATATATATATATATATATAAGATTCTGGCTCACATCGGGACCGATCTATATTTATATGAATTTTAGGTGATCTTAATGATGATTCCAGATGGGTCGTTTTTGTGAAAATTAATAAGCTGATAGAGGAGACTGCGGGAAATTCCAAATACCCTTTCGGTTTCAAATTGCAAATCCGGATGTTGATTACCAGAATACAGACGACTCCAAGTGGTTGTGTCATGTTAAGCATGTTGGACTTCAAAACTGATTCTTGGGAAGAAAGAGTATTGTTATTTTGCAGAAAACCAAAGTTGTCACCCATTTCAAAGACACGAATAGTGGGATAAACAAGCAATGAAGAATATTGTTACTTTTATATTTTATGTAATGAGTATTCCATCATATGTTTTTGGCCCTAGAAGAAAAGGTTCGCAACTAAACACACATCATTTATCTTATGCATACCTAATCTATAATGTAATCTCTGTAGGCCCAGTACTGTTTATTTGGCCTTGAAAACCTATGGCTGTTGAATCTCTTAACAGAGATTGAGTTCAAATTTGCGCATGATGCAAGTTATGGAGGATGAGAAATCCAAACATAAATTCAAAATAGGAATATGAGTAGGTCTTTGGACACCCTCCACAAACATCCCTTTCATGAACAATTCATCTTTAGCTACATGCAACTCATTCAAAATTCTAGGCAACATAAGAGGTCGGTTGTTTTTTTTTTTACCACATAATACATCGACATACTCAGAATGTCTTTCAAGATTTTTTGATATATTTTTATTATTCTATTCTGCATTGTTCGATCATCAGCAGCATACTTACATCGTAATTGTTGGGAAAAAATTTGAATTCTATAAAATTTTACACTCAAGATCTAATAATTAACCTCTGGAAATGTAATACAAGTAGCAAACGGTGCGTGCTTTATAGAACTGTTCATAATTCTGTTCATCCCTTACATTCAATCCTCCCATAATAATCATCTAGATACACAGTTGATACAACAATCTTGTCTTTTCTCTAGTGTGGCTGAATAATACATTTTTCTAGTTTTGTTCCATTTATGACCAAACTATGAATGATCTTCCTAATTATGTATTTGAATTGTTGGAAAGTTAGTTTGCCTTTAGTTCAAACAATGCAATTGAATTTTTATTGAGATGGTTTGTATGAACCTCATTTCATAGTTTACTTGGTTTGTTCACATACTTTTGGCACTTTATTAATTCCATCTTATTTGTTTTACTTTGTAATCTATACTGGTTTTTCTTTCGCGTAATTTCTCTTTGGAAGCTGATTCTTTATAACTGTATTTCTTTCTCAGCAGTGGGTTGTTTTCTTTATTGGGTCACTGAAACTTAAGAGAGAGAGAGAGAGAGAGAGAGAGAGAGAGAGAGAGAGAGAGAGAGAGAGAGAGAGAGAGAGAGAGAGAGAAATTTCCATTAACACAGTCAGGAAAAACAGAGCAGGGTCTTTAATATGGTTAAAATTAAGCAAAGAGAGAGAAAGAGAATTTTCACCTGTGTATATATAGAGATATATATATATATATATATATTTATATATATATATATATATATATATATATATATATATATATATATATATATATATATATATATATATATATATATATATAGAGAGAGAGAGAGAGAGAGAGAGAGAGAGAGAGAATCGTAACATGTATGCAAGAACAACAGCAACAAAAAATAAATCCAAGGGAATATCAGGTGTTGAGCAGCGGGAGAAAAGTAACCAATAGGCTAAAGGGAGAACGATACAATTGCAGATGATGTTGTCAAGTATTATTACACTTCAAAGGCTGTTGGTCAAACCCCTGACGGTAACAAAATGGAAACTGCAAACCTTCTCCCTTCGAACACACTTGAATTGAAGTAAGCAGTCATAGGTAATGTTATATTTTCTGTCACCGATATTTGAGTGAGTGAGGGAGAAAAAGAGATAAAAACAGATTTTGTTTCATTTGGTGCCACAAATGGCCTCCGAAATATCAAGAGAGAGAGAGAGAGAGAGAGAGAGAGAGAGAGAGAGAGAGAGAGAGAGAGAGAGAGTAAAAATTGTGTATTTTTGATCATCATCATCAACATCGCCTCCAACAACGCGGGACGCACAGGGCCTTTGTGAATTTCTGCCCCTCATGTCTTTCCTGAGCGTTAATCTTCACAAATCTCCACCCATCACCAGCCTCTCATCTCACAGAACAGGTAGAAAATGAATTCCAAAGCTGTGTGAATCTGTAATTTTAGGAATGAAAATGAAAATAATTTGATACCGTAATAATTCACTTGAGTCATTTTCCTTAACTAAAGAGAGAGATCTGTTGGTAATGGTGTCCAAAATCGTCTTTTCATATCTTGATAAAATTCTGTTGTGTGTGTGTGTGTGTGTGTGTGTGTGTGTGTGTGTGAGAGTGTGTGTCTCTCGCTCTTTACAGCCCAAATTGCTTTATCATATTTTGATTACCAGTGAAGTTAACAAACGAAGCCGATGCTAAATACAACCCATTATAAAACACGCAGAAGATACAACAATGGGTAAAAGTGGGGGACATTATTAACCCGTCTAATATGGCTTATTGATTCACTTTAACTTAAAACAATAAAAACGGAAGCACATGCAGTG
>NC_089748.1:80961649-81004149 GCF_040412425.1 Macrobrachium rosenbergii
TATACACAT
Organism: Macrobrachium rosenbergii; assembly: GCF_040412425.1. Classification (NCBI taxonomy): domain Eukaryota; kingdom Metazoa; phylum Arthropoda; class Malacostraca; order Decapoda; family Palaemonidae; genus Macrobrachium; species Macrobrachium rosenbergii. The sequence goes on from NC_089748.1 coordinate 80,961,659, forward strand.
ATATATATATATATATATATATATATATATATATATATATATATATATATATATATATATATATATATATATATATATATATATATATATATATATATGTTTGTTGTCTAAGTGCAAGTACTTATTTTTCATGTACACGTACCGACAAGTACACGAAGCTTATGTGGTGGCTATTGACACTACCTGATATTTTTTTAGTATCGTTAAGAATCGTTCGTGTATTGCAAAAAGCTTCGTCTCCGTAAGTTGCTAATAAGTTCTGCATCCGAAAATACTTCTATTTCTTTGTCGTCTATCCAGAGCACTTACAATGTTTTTTTCTGGAAGACAGTCTTATAAAACCTAATTTTGTAACGTTAAACCCTAATTTTGTAACTTGTAGGTGTACTATGTAGATAGTTTTACAATCGTACCACTAATACTATCAATGATACAAAATGATTACCAAAATCATTACATTATATTCTATAATTTTTTAACATCTCCGATAGTAGGTTGACTTTGCATGGAAGAGCGTCACCATTAAAGTACAAAATTCCATTTCACTCTATTTTATAAGCCAGTTTGCACAGATCTAAAAACTAAATGTTGAATTGTCAAGAAAAGTTGAGGAACCTTTTCTTTGGCAGTTTTTAAATGATAATGATGATATTTTCTTGATGTGTCCTTAATTTTCACTTGTTCTGTTCGGTTTAATACTGAATAAATTTAACACATTTCAATTGATAAATGCAGTGTACATTCCACCTTCAATAACGACTACGTCTGAAGAGAAAAAAAATATCGAGCCCTCAATCCTTTCCAGTGGCCGTCTTCAGACGCCGAGGCAGTAAGTGCTAATGTGCCGTCCATTACAAGTGATTGAAAGGCTAATGGCTTAAAGGATTAAAAAGTTTACAAAAGGGTCAGGGCACCTACAAAAAAAGTATCGAATTCCGGCGATAACAGTCTCCTGTACAATAAAACTGTTTATGGGAATGCCGGCATCTATTCTGGCTGCCGAAGGATGAATCTAATACCTTTTTTCGTGCTTTTAAGGAATCGAGGCGGACTTGAAAACCGATTCTGGCAAGAGGCCACTTATTTGTACTTGGATTCTAATCTAGCGACGTGTGTCCCTGGACGCTCTCCTTACCTTATGGGATATATGGTTAATGACACTGGCGCCTCCGAATGTCATTAGGTCCTCGACTGTCACAATTTGATTGATGAGGTCCGGAGGGAGGGAGGGAGGGAGGGAGACAGAGACTAGAGCGGCACGAAGTTGCTTTACCCTTTATGAACCCTTTCCATTTTATTTTTTTATCGCTTAATTTTCAAAAGAGTCGATCTAGCTTCACCGCTGATGACTTAATGCTAAAAAGTAATCGATAGTATAGGAATTAGGATTTCAATGAAGAGATCGATCAAAATAAAAAAAAAATTGATAAAAAGATATGTATTAATAGACCATTATACGAAAGGAACCTTGAATCACGATACGGTTCATACAATGCTAATTTCAAAATAATCGTTCAATTGTATTTACACTCCTTCTTTCATTTCCCTTTTGTATTCTCTTTTCTCTATTGAAGGAATGGAAAAAATAGGGACGAAAAGCCCGAAAGTAAATGAAAGGCTTTGTCGGGTAACTCTTTTCCACCGTCATGGGAGCTAATGACGCACTCGGTAAGCTGGCGACTGTTCTTCCATGTATATCATGCCCTGTTTCTCTCAGTATCTGATCAAGAGCTCTTCTTTTTTACTCTCTCTCTCTCTCTTCTTTTAACGGTATAGACGTGCCTTTGATATCGGGATAAAGGATTAGAACGATACGTAGTCTCTGTACCAAATAATTGTTATTATGGACTTATGATAGTAACAAACAGGGATCAGAAATGCAAAGAGAGGTGATGTATCAAGAAGAGTCAGAAGAAAGTGGAGGAAAGAGCCATCAGACGGTTCAAAGCTTTAACCTCGACTTCCTTCCAGAAGGCCGAGCTGTCTTTTTCTAATGCTTCTCAGTCGCCTTTACTCTCTCCCTTTTTCCTTTTATGTCACCACTGAATATTAACATTAATGGCATACGTAAATACATAAGCATAATGAACATACATTTTGGTAAAATGGATTAATTCCAAATATTTTCTCAATATTTTTGCAAGAAAGAGATAAGGTTTCTTACAGTATTATTAACATGAAGCATTCTAATACAGTTCAAAAGCCAAATTTCCTCCAGGTCATTAATGCTTTACCTATTAATTAACCAGATACATGAAAAGAATTTCCTTACAAATAAATATACATGCTTACATACATACATACACAAACATTTGAGACAGATGGACTACCACCATATATATATATATATATATATATATATATATATATATATATATATATATATATATATATATATATATATATATATATATATATATATAACAGTATAACGTCCATCTGTCTCAAAAATAAAATATTATGACCTAAAAGTATATACTTATACATTCACACACTCTAAACAGAATTTTGAAGAACTGACAATAAAGGATATATTTCCATTGCAACATACACATACATACATACATACATACATACATACATACATACATACATACATACATATGTGTATGTATGTATGTGTATATATATATATATATATATATATATATATATATATATATATATATATATATATATATATATATATATATATATATATATATATAATGTGCAATGTGGTAAGATATAACTTTTATATCAGCTCTTCAAAATTACGTTGAAAATGCGTGAATTGTATGAGAATACAGTTTTTAAGGCATCAATTATTAACTTTCGAGCGGATGACAGCTGCTACTAAATCGATCACTCAGACTGATACATGAATTTTCGCACCGTGAAAACATTGCAAAGATTGAACAGAAGCTCGACGTTCTGATCCTTCTTGCTTAGTGTCTAGTTCTAACTGTCATTCTTCTCTCTAAACAATAAAAATGACATGTCTTTCTCGGACGCCTGATCATTGTAGGTTGCTACAAAGCTTTCAGAGTTGGAAGGTTATCGAAGTATTTCCGTGGAGTATTAATTTAATTAGGTTTAAAGTACATGTGCTTACTTCTTTGAGCAAAGGGTTTCTTTATCTCTGGCGGCAGCACAACTGCTAACACCTGGTTTCCTCTTTTGTCACCTCTTGTCACCGCTTTTCGTCAGTAGAGACCTCCATCCCGGTTTATATATTCTTCACACTCCTCTCTTTGAAATATGTCTCGCCGTCTCTTTCTTATCCATTATCAGAAACGGCTTAATTACTCCCTCTGTCTGTAATTTCCTTTTATTCGTCCTCATATCTCGTCGGCTCTTCAGAAACTTTTTTCTCTTATTTTTTTTTTATCCTGTCAACATGACAACGTCAACAATATATCTGTCTTGGTACACCCCACGTATCTCCCATCCGTTCCCCTTACAGCCAAAATGGAAAGTGCGCATGCGTTCAAAAAGATACATACCAACTTATCTTGGCCAGTCCATCAAATAATTTTCCAGTTACTTAAGTTAATGGTTTGATATCGCCTATTTTGGCTGAGAGAACAGAAGTTATATTCACTTACTTTCGTCTTCTTTATCTTTTTCTTCTTCTTCTTCTCTTTCTCTCTGGCACACACACACACACGGTCATGCAATTTTTCTGTACAAATATGTATGTTGTGAGTCAGAAATTTATTTCTGTGAAACACGTTCCTATGTGTTCATTTCCTTCATATCTCACGGTGAATGGGTAAGTCGAATGAAATGTTAACAATTCGAACGCTGATGAGTGGGGAAGTTGGGTAAAATTCACTGGTCTGTTGGGCGCCAGGCGCCTGCCCCGGCAAAACTTCAGTTACGTAGTACTCAGGTTCCAACTTCTTTTATGATCTTTGCGTCAGAATTGCTAATGCCCTGGACTCTCACTTTAAAGACCGGGGTTTAGTCTCACTGGGAGTTAGAAATTTATTTCTGAAACACATTCCCATGTATTATTCAATCCCATATATATATATATATATACATATATATATATATATATATATATATATATATATAAATATATATATATATATATATATATATATATATATATATATATATATATATATATATATATATACAGTGTATATATGAAGGCATACAACGGGGTCTAAATCACATAAAAAAAAGGCCATAATTTTATTTATAGGAACGTTTCTTTAAGTACTATGTGCATCTTCAATCTACAAATATAACAAATTTCGTTAAAATTTACAAAAAACTATTTTAAAAGATAAAGTTAAAGGAAAAAATTTATTTACAAAAATTAAAATCAATAAAACTTGAAACATTATACAGAAAAACAAACCAGTGCTGAACAAACCATTCAAAGGAGAAGGAGAAGAACGAATGACCAAGACCTGACCCCACCTACGACTTGTTATGCTAGATAAGAGGAGAAATGAAACGTTAGAGTTCAAAAGACAGAACAAGCCGTTTGACGCCACAAGGACTCAAGGGGTGGTTTAGGTAATCACTATGGCTTGTTCCACCAATAATAGAGAAATGTTTTTATTTATTTCGATTTTACATATGGAGGCATGGTTCTTTATATTAGAAATTCTGGTTTTACTCAGTTTCTGACCCGTTCTAAAACTGTCACCACATGGCTACAATATCTCACTTGCAGTAACCTACGGCAAGATCCAACATAGATACCAGGACATCCCGGGCACTTGAATTATAAATAACGTTAGATCATGAAGGTCTGCAGTTTGTCCCTTGTAGCCAAAGAATACACCGATCTTGAGTGGATTGATTGGGATAAATTATATCTTAAGGCAGCCAAATTCCTGTTCAATTATTTGTTTTAAGTTTGGCGGAAAACTGGTTATCAAAAATAGACTGGATTGTTGCGTATATATTTTCTTCAAGACATTATAAGAGGGTGACGGATTAGAAAGTGTTGTGACAGTAGTCTGTTAATGACTTTAAAAACCAAATTTTTCAGGATAGGAGTTCTGTAAGAAAAAAATGACTAAAAATGAAATCTCATTATGAAAAAGGACCAACTCGAAGAATAACGAAGAGCCCTAAAACTAAAGTGTATATGGAATTTAGTTTAAAGTAAAAAACACACATCTTATATATACAGTATATATATATATATATATATATATATATATATATATATATATATATATATATAATAAATACATATATATATTAATAAAACACAATGCCCCTTTACCTTCTCAATTCTTCACACTTTTGGATATGGGTACACTTGTCACTAAAAAGCCAAATATAAGAATATGAAGAAATTCTGACGTCTGTAGGAGGATTCAAACTCGCATCCAGAATTACCAAGAGGAGGTCGCGTTACCGACCTGACCTTCATACTCTTGCATTTGGATCTCAGGCTTTGTAGTGATAAGTATATCCAAAAAGTGTGAAGAATCCGAGAAGTTACGAGGGTATTAATGGCTATTACAATTACATACGTAACTGGTAAAAAGTGACCAAAAGATTACACAGACACACACACATATATATATATATATACAGTATATATATATATATAATACAGTATATATATATATATATATATATATATATATATATGTATATATATATATATATACTTATACTGTATCACCCTAGAAGTCAGAGGAAAAGTTTAAAAATAGGTCAAATTACCAAGTACTTTCGTGTAATTAACACATCTTCGAGCTGAAATGCCCTGAAGATGTGTTGGTTACAGTATAACACTCTATCTCGTTTCTTTTAAACTTTTCCTGCTGTTTCAGCTGATAAACAAATCACGTGCGTATTTGTTATTTTTACATCTTTGTACATATACAGACACATATATATCTATAAATATATGTATGTATATATATATATATATGTATATATGTATATATAAATATATATATATATATATATATATATATATATATATATATATAATATATAATATATATATATATATATATATATATATATATATATATATATATATATATATATATATATATATATATATATATATATATATATATATATATATATATATATATGTACATATAGATACATATATATATGTGTGTGTGTGTGTATTTGTGTGTTTGTGTGTGTGTGTGTTTCCCCTGAAATACAGTCTTGATAATAAGAAAAAGCAGTAACTGTACATCGCATATCTTTTTCCAATAAAGACTATCGGTTTACGAGTAAACTTCATATACCTCTTCAGGTCTGATAATTTCTTTACACAATAAAATGTTTTGAACATCGAAATACAATAAAAATACATAAAATTTCCGTCAGAGAGTGAAAAAGGAAACAAGATCAATTACGTACTTTAGAAGTGTAGAAAAGAAAGCATAAAACAAACTAGAACTAGAAACGCAATGGCCTCGTTCATCTCTCGATGATCCTGAGAGACAGCTTGATTTTTAGGGTGTACAGACTCTCTACTGTCGTAACTTCATGGTAGAAGTTCGAGTGGAGAGTGGCGTTACTGATGGCCTGTTCGTTCTAATATATCTTCTGAGATGCTCAAAACATAGTATATGTGGCTGGCGCATCACTTTCCTAACATAATGATGTTACTGTTAATCTCTCGACAAACTTACTAAAGGATACTGAGAAAAGGCTACTTCCCAGAGACCGAAAATTTGCACTTTCTCATGGCCAACGTGATTTTATTGAACACCTTTGTGCCTTCGAAATGCTTTTTAAGTGAGAGGATTGTTCATGAATCTTATGACTCCCGTGATAAATGTTTCCAGTATTTCAAGATTGTTCTTCTTTACTACATTTATTTAAGGATAAACTATTGTTATAACGAGAACCGGTTGAGGCATTGATATTGTTCTTTTAAACAAGGATGGATAAGTAAATTGCAGATAATTCTTCGTAACCAAACCGAACTTGAGGGGATTGATGGTGCAATTTGTTTGAAGTCGTTAAACAAAGTGGAAAACTGAAGTCGGGTTTTCTGGATGATTAGGCCATTCATATAATCACTTATTCTTTTTGGGATCAAATCCCAGAGCCTGATAAAGTCTCCCTAAGGTTCATAAGGAAGGAGTTCCTGCCAAGCAAACCATGTCAGATATTGGTGCTTTTGCTCAAGATTTGTCCAAGTATCGTTTACCTACTTGAGTCTCCGTAAGAAATAACCACTTTACCATAAAAGACTCTTTTACTTTTGCAAAAGAGTCAAGTGATTTGGATTCGGCTAAGTGTGTCCTTGCAAGTGTTGATGTAAATTCCTTGTTCACCAAAACCCCTTTAGCTGAGATCATTGGCTTATATTTAATGCCTCTGACGGCATTCAAAATTTTAGTCACCAACAATTACATAAAGTTTTTACTTTGGCGACGCATGAATGTTATTTTTTTTAACGTGGGGTTTACGATAAGCAATTTAATTTAAAAAACAACAGCAACAAAGGTTAGTAAATATGAATTGCCAAAAGTATGAAATCTATAGTTCGTGCAATGAACCAATAAATAAAGACCATCTAAAGGAACAATCTGATTTGGTTCTACATGATCTTATACTTTTCCCTGTGTGCGGATTAACGAAACTGGAATGACAGCTCTTATTAATCCTAAACCTAAAGAAGGAAACTATAATAGATTGATTTACTGGGAAATTTAACGGGCCTTGTAAAAAGTAAGCTTACAAATAATTAAACATCAAGATTTTCATCACCATTACCTTTGTTTTTCCTTCCTTGCCTTATGAAGGGACTCACAGGGTTAATCTATGAAGGAACTCCCCATACAATTTTGTTCTTGAAGTGTGATTTTATGAAATAATCATTCACATAAAAGTTATCATCATAATGGCACAATGTTCTCATCATTATCACAATGACTTTTGTTTTTGCGGTTGGTGCTGCGGCTTCTCTACCTCTCCTACCAAGCAAAGACATTCCCTCCTTCCCTCCCTGTCCAGTTTTCCACTACAGGTACACACGAGGACACTGAATTAATTACCCGTGCCACTGTTTTACCATCTTATATAGAAGAGAAAACTTATATTTGACGCCGATAAGGATAAGGCAGAGGCATTCCTTCCTAAATCCCATATGCCTTATACATAAAATATTGTGCGGTGTTCCTTCTGCCATAGTGAAGCATTTAAATTATATCTATGCAAGAAAAGTTCCCAGGTCAGAACTTCAAATCCATGATCATATTCACTGCTTCCTCTACTCTCGTTAAGCTGATGAAGATTTTCTTTCCATCAAATTTAACAACAGGGGAGAGCGAAACACTTGCCGTATAGGGTTGAATAAGAACGAGACAGTGTCACAGGCTTTTTCTGACACTGCCTTTTCCCTACTCATTGGGGCGTCGGTTATTTTAATGTATAGTCTCCACAGGTTCCTATCAGTAACATCTTCCTCTACCAGTTTCAGCTGTCATATATCGTTACCACATCTCACCACCCCCAACCTGAAGCTGCTTCTTTCTGTTCCATTAAGATGGAACTAATCACTCGAAATGTGGCTGTTTTACCTGTTCTAGTGCATTTGTCACCCCAGGTCTTCTTATTTCTTCGTTGTTGTATTTTCCCCTGGGTAAATGCCCAAATCCAACTTGTCTTTTCTAGAAATGTTTACTCTTTCTAATTCCAAGCCGAATTTAAGGAAGCAGATAATCAGCATAGGGAGAAACTGTTAACCTCTATGATACTTCTGTTGAAATTTTATGTGGTACAGCAGCTGAAGAACTGCCATGTCTGAACTTAAAAAGCGTATCAGTTTAATTTTATAATGTACTGATCGCGTTTTTATTGTAATCTGCGTCTTGGAGATATCTGCCAGAAATTTAGTACGATTCCAAAAAGTTTCCGATGTCTTGAACTTTAAATTCTACTTATAAAACTAAACATCCGGTTTTGGCTCTCGTGGGGACGACAGTAAGCGATTCTCAAGAAGACACGATGGGGAAGGAAAAGACTGGGTGTGATAAATCCTTTTATATAGAAGCCATTCCCTCCCCTTTCCCATACAACTATAACTGGCACCTATTACTTTCCTTTGTAGATCCCCTTCCCCCCAGCATCCAGTGAACATAGAGAACTTCCTCCCGAAGTAACTAGTAAGCCAGGAGAACTCCCTTCCCCCATAACGGGATGATTCCGTCCTCCCCAGGAGCTAAGCGGGAATTAATTACGTCATTAACCGTCCAGTCGCGTGCCACGCAGGGGGTCGTTTACGACACCAGGCGAGAAAAGGGAGTTACGGACTAACGCTTTATTCGAAGCCAAAACGATGCCTCTAGGCGGAGGGGTAGGAATAGGGGAACAGAGGAAGGCAGGGTGGGGTGGGGGAGAAGAGAGGAGGACAAAGATAATGATGGTGGGTAAAAGAATCGCATTATGTTTCCCCTTTTTCCAACAGTATATTATAAACATGTTATGCTCGCATGAGACGAGAAATATTGCATGGATAGTTTGTAACCTATTACGGTAAATCATCCCATAATTTTGTCTTCGATGGGATGAATTCTGAGCTACGTCTCCCTTCCGTTTTGGAGGACTTCCACTTATTTTTTGCTTTGTTTTACGTGGTTTGTTTTGGCATATTTTAACGAATTCGCCCATTAATTTTCCAATAAGAACGGAGGGCAAAGGACCATGACATGCTGTCTACTGTCAAGTGCAATGTTGCTTGAATGCAGATACGATCTCGCATTTATTGGAAGATTAGATCTCCAACATTAGCCACTCCTTATACGTTCAAGATTAAGCATAAACAACCAGAAGACGTCAGGCTCACTTGCTCGTTTAAAAACATAATTAGTGAATGTTAACCTCAATTTTCATACTCATGATACAAGTGACGTAAAGAACTTTGATTTTATTCTCATATACTAAAATGGTAAAGGACATTTGTAAAGAAGCGACTTCAGGATGGGGAAAGTCGAAGACCTTTCTAAAATGATAGAGATGACAATTTTCTGCCTTCCGGAGGAACACTAACTCCATTTGTTCACATAATAATGAGAGAAAGAGAAGGGAATTTTAAGATAATAAGCTCCTCCCTGCCCAGATCAAGCAAACATTCCCAGTCTCTTCCTTATCTCCTGATATTCATCGACTGCATTAGGCATTCAGGTACTCATGTGCTGCGTACTCGTCAAAGCAATTACTTATTATTAGCATCTTACTGTCTCAATCATGATTAGAAACAGCAATAAGTCAACGAAGATTACGCAAGATTACATAATTAATAGGAGATTAGCCATTAAGAAAGATTCCATTATTCAGCACTCTTAAATTTCAGGTGTGCAAGTACAAATGCTTACTTAGAAAGCTTCCTACGAAAAAATATTGACAATTGTCAAATCTATTAGGCCCGGTTAATTATAAGTGGGTGTCAACATTCATGTTTAGATGTTCAGAGATAAATTTTTCTCGATTTCTTTCATGTAATTCTAGTCTAATAGTGGGTGTATAGTTATCATTAATTGTTCATATTGATACACAGACATGTTCAATATTTTTCCTAATGCACTGCTTGTGTGAGTTTTGAAAAAAACTAATAATATTGAAGGATCGCAAACGCACTGGTGGTAGCTTCCTCATTTGGCCACCCGTAAGCACATGAGCACACGCAACCACCTACACCCGCTTACCCATACAAACACACACTCACACACACACACACAAATATTTTTATACATATATATTTTTATATGTATATGTATAATATTCATCATTCTCTTTCCCTTTAATAAGGTGTGGTTCCAGTGAATTTCGGTGGTCACTGCAGATAAGAAAAAATATACACAACACGAAATATAAGTCTTCAAATGTCCAAAAATTTGGACTTAAGCAGGACAAATGTACTGGAGAACTAGTATGAATAAAGTTTTAAGGGCAGGAGGGAATACTACAGATTAAAAGGACTGCTCTATATATATATATATATATATATGCATGTATATATATATATATATATATATATATATATATATATATATATATATATATAATAAATAATATGAATGAATGACACTCCTAAACCACTTTATTCATACTAATTCTCCAATACATTTACCCTGCTTATGTCCAGATCGTTTTAAAATTTGAAGCCTTATATTACATTACATTTATCATACCAAGTGCAACATTTATAGGGTGCACAGAGCTTTTATTTCATGTTGCTCATATTTTTCTTATCTGTAGTGACCACAGAAATTCACTAAAACCACATTTTATTAGAAAAAGAGAGTGGTGGTTATTATTATATATATATATATATATATATATATATATATATATATATATATATATATATATATATATATACACAGTATATATGTATATATATATATATATATATATATATATATGTATATATATATATATATATATATATATATATATATATGTATATATATATATGCACTCCACAATGAAGATGAAGGAGAAACCAGAGGAAAAGGGAAATAGAGTTCTTAATTTGTCCCAACAGTTTCACCCCCATCAGGCCTCTTCCTTCCGGGAACTTTATTGACTAATCAGTTTAAGAAAAACATATACCGGACATATGTTTACATTTGGCTTCAAGACTTACATAAAACAAACAACCTGGAAATGGTTAACAGGTGCTTACTTTTAACTGTTACAGGATAATATAAAATATAAATTGTCTAGTACATAGTTCGTCCAATAGAAAAGGTTTAACAGTCTAATGAGGCTAAACAGGTAATTAAGAATACCTAGGTCAATATATTACATAATTTGTACTGGTTTTTCATGATATGTAGAAATATGGGTCTGTCTGAATAAGCCTATACTGCCATTGAAGTTATTGTTTCACTATATTGAATACATGCTGTTTCTAACACAATAAGAAACAGCCCTATATACGACAACGAGAGTATACAAAATTCCTTGTGGTTGCAATAAATTTTATATTGGACAATCAGCAAAAACTGAGAAACGAATTGCACAACATAAATATAGTATTGCTACTGATCAAAGAAACAGCGCCATTAGTAAACATGCTAGAGAATGTTTTATCCAATTCAGTGGTCTCAAGCAAGAATCCTGTTCAGAAACAATAATTTTATAGAAAAAATCTAATAGAAACAGCATGTATTCAATATAGTGAAAACAATAACTTCAATGGCAGTATAGGCTTATTCAGGACAGACCCGCTATTTTTACATATCATGAAAAACTAGTACAAATTATGTAATATATTGACTTAGTATTCACTTAATTACCTGTTTAACCCTCATTAGACTGTTAACCTTTTCTATTGACGAACTATGTACTAGACAATTTATATTTTATATTATCTGTAACAGTTAAAGTAAGCACCGTTAACCATTTTGTGGTTGTTTTGTTTATGTAAGTCTTGAAGCAAATGTAAACATATGTCCGGTATATGTTTTTTTTAAACTGATTAGTCAATAAAGTTCCCCGGAAGAGGCCTGATGGAGGGCGAAACTGTTGGGACAAATTAAGAACTCTATTTCCTTTTCCTCTGGTTTCTCCTTCATCTTCATTGTGGAGTGCATCGTAATATTTTATCTTCGTGATTGAGAAGAATACAACTAAATATATATATATATATATATATATATATATATATATATATATATATATATATATATATATATATATATATAGCAAAAGCCACCATAGTCTTGAGTATGGAAAACCCATTCGTTGTCATATTTCCTATTGTGAGCTAAAAGGAGAATTTGGTTCTAACTACATATCATCCAATCACCCGTTATTTTTCATGGCCAATTTTACTTTATTCTGTTTTATTAGTTCTGTAAGGAGATACCACGCCCCTCCACATGCCCCTCATCAAATGACAGATTTCAATAAAATTAAAATTCGGCCATTAATTGTAGAATTCTAACGATGCGGCCATGCTAGAGGTCAGAGGACAATCAATGAGTGAGAGATTAATATCTGATTATTGTCATAGTTACTTATTGAAATGTTAGCTTTGATATATAAGCCATTTTTCTGATTATACATAATGCAGTTTTTAGATTAACTAAAAGCTTAGCATCTCCGTGTTATTTCATTACGAGTTTTCAGGAATTTTGGTGAAGTTACTCAATATAAAAAAAAAAGAACTATACACCCAGGACTTTAGAGCTGTTAAACAAGTGCGATTCTCGAGAACACTTCTGAATTGTGCTAGCATAATCAGCTCTTGTTTCTCCTTTTAATAGGAGAGAGAGAGAGAGAGAGAGAGAGAGAGAGAGAGAGAGAGAGAGAGGGGGAGGGGGGAAAGAAATTATATGGCAGAGAGAAATTGTTGGTCACAAAGACAATCCAGTAATCCCCAAATGTGTTTTCTTTTACTACTCTTTTTGAGCACGAAATCCTAATCACCGTCTATGACGTAACAAGTCACGTGACGGACCGTCGGTGGTGTTATTTATCGCTTTAGAGACAAGCGCGCCTTGATGCCACCGTTATCATTTACACGCGGGAATCCAGCACAATGTAGTACGAAGGAGAGCGACTTTTGTATCTAATACATCTTGCCTTAAAGTCGATTAATGTTCTTCTGATTCCCTTGCATCATAAGTTTCCCGAACAAAGGAAAATTGCCCTTCCGGCGCACATTATTAAGAGCTTCCAGCCACACTAAGCCAGCAGTTTTGAAGGGCTGAATGGCACAGGGGAATCTGGCCCCTGCATTCGAAGAGCGCAGAGCCCAAAGTCTTTAATGTGATCCTTGCTATCGCTGGGAGTAATACGCAAATCTGGATGATCCTCCCTGGCGTTTTCACAGGAAGTGTGGCGGGGTTACTAAGCTTGTTAATTTATGTTTGTATTAAATGAGATTTGCCTTAACTGTTTCAAATGCTTAAGTCGCGGAACTGTGAGAATGGCGCTCCGGCACAACTTCGTTTATTACAAAGTATATTTATTCTCTTCTTTGTTTCTTTACTTCTTCAACTTTTATTTCATAGGAACTTCTGGAAGGCACTGAATCTGGTGAAATGCATATCTTCTTGTTTATGTTTATCACATCTTTACATTCATTTTGTTTCATTCATGCACAAGAGGACATTTATGCAAGCGCTTTATTGCACATTTTATAATCGTGGTGCAAATGTACGTTGATGGTATCGCTTGAAGTAGTCGTTGGGATGGAAGTTTTCTGCGCAGGGGTCTCATCCTTATCTTAGCAGTAAGAATAAGATTAAGAATGTATCAGCAGTTCACTGATATATAATATATATATAATGTATATATATTAATCAACCTACTCATTCAAACACTGACCCGGGCTTTAGCTATGATCAATGGGAATATTATTAAGTTAAAATCATGATGTGCAATTCATCTTAATTACCACAAAAATTAACACCTTTGAAGATTAATAAATGCTGGACTCTGGAGCAGGCTTGACTTTGAGTGTCACCTCTCTCTCTCTCTCTCTCGATTGTATAAACTTATAAACAACAAAAAAATAGACTTAGTATTCAAATAACTTCAAGTTAAAACAAGGATTAGAGTGATTAGATAAACTCTGAGGTTTAGGGGTTTAAAAACTTTAATTGATTATATTTACGACGTCTGTCCACAGACAAAAAAAATATATGAAAACACATCAGAAGAATGGTAGCATAATTTGAGGTAATAAGTTAACCAGAAGATAATGATAAAAATGACTGAGAAATTTGTTCTGGAGCTCGAAACTGCGGTTCCTAAGATAAACTCACTTTTAGGAAGTCCAAATTACTTGCTGCATAACATCACCTGATAACGAGGAATAGTGGGGCCACCTACTTCCATCTGACACTTTCATCAAGATGATACAAATGATCCACAGTCTTTTCTGAATAACTCTAGATCTGTAATTGAAACACCACAAAAATCTGGATGGTTATTAAACTGAAACTACTAAGTTCAATTTATAATGAAGGAATCAAAAGAGAAAATTGCTAAAGATGCCTGACTGAACTCGATTCAAAGCATTGATAACGAGGTAACTATGCACATGAATGATAAACAGAACTTGGACTTAAAGCATCAGGAATGTCACTATTCATCTCAGCAACCTCTAAAACTATGGGTTAAACACTAATATCTGTCATTTTGGTTATTTTTACATGTCATCCCCCTCCCAACCCTCCTCACCCCTCCTTCCTATCGAGGCTGAACTTAGACTTAAAGAGCATCAGGAGTGTCACTATTCATCTTAGCAACCTCGAAAACTACAGATTAGACACTAAAATCTGTTGTTTTCGATTATTTTTACGTCAAACCCAATCCCACCCCTTCCCACCCTCCCTCCTATTGGGGCTTATCTTGGACTTAAAGGCATCAGGAGTGTCTATTCACCTCAGCGATCTCAAAAACTATGGATTAGACACTAACATCTGTCGTTTTCAGTTATTTTTACATGTCACCCCCTTCCCACCCCATTCTCACCCCCGCTTCCTATAGGGGCTGAACTTGGACTTAAATGGCATCGGGAGTGTCACTATTTGTCTCAGCAGCATCGAAAACTATGGATTAAATACTAATATTTGTTGTTTTTGGTTATTTTTACATTTCACCCCTTCCCACAAGCACCCCCATTTTGGTGCCAGTGATGTCTTACCACCACAGTATTCTTTTCCAGATAGTAAGTCATATGTGCACCAAGTTTGGTTGAAATTGCTCAATGTGTTTCAGAGTTATCCTGGAACGTATACATATACATACATACATCCATATATATATATATATATATATATATATATATATATATATATATATATATATATATATATATATATGCATCAATGATCCACTTAATGGACACTAGAGAGACGGTTCCTCGTAATCGTTGCCTGAGGAACTTCCAGTCCTCGATGTTGCTATTGTATCTGTTCTTCCCGCAGAGCCTTCACAGCGTAACCAAACTACAGTAGGCCCCCCCGTCCCCCGTTGACATTTCCCTCTTCCAGCCGCTTCGAGTTCACACCACACCTCGTTTCCCCTCTGTTTCCCTCGGTGATTATAAGAGGGGGATTGACTCGATGTGACTTTCGGCTGCAAATCCTCTTAGAGCACGACACCATGCGAAGACTCTCTCCCTCTCATAAACAGCAGCATCCCCTCCCAGCCCACCCTCTCGCCAACGTGCTCAGATAAACATATTTATGGTCTTACCGTCAATGAATGAAGAGATGGGAGGAGGAGATGATGTTGTGGGGTTGGGGGGGGTGAGATTGGAATTTCTTTCCCCGGAAGTGGGTTGAGGGGTTGGTGCATGAAAGGAGGGAAATGCAGTGGGAAATAGGTTGCAGAAAAAATTGGCTGGTGTATAAACTGGGAGGTGTTGCAGTAAATGAACCGCCACCACGTAATTGGATGTTAGTGAGTGGCTGTAGAACTACGCTGCTCCGGGAAAAAGGAACTCCGGGAAAGGGTTCATGGAAGAGCACCGGGTGCTGAAGATAAATGAAGAAAGCTAGCGGGAAACAAAATCAATTCTCAGAAGGAACTTTACCAGGTGTCTTCGGTCTGATCTCTAAACACACAACTGTCATCAAAATCTTAAAATATGTTTGTTTATTTTTACAAATGAATCAAGTGGAAATATCCATATTTAGACTGGTTACAATTTAGAAGTAATGCCTACTCTACAGCATGCTATCGAAATAATGTAAATTTCTGATAAAATGGTTTAAGGAATGACCTAAATTGCAACGTCTAAGCTAATCCATAGCTTTGTTAACACTGACAATCACACAAGCAGTTCATTTATACCTCTATGACTCGTAGAATGCAAGTGAATAAGTGAATACGGATAATTCAGCTATTTCGTTATACGCTGCCTTAATGATACACATGCACAAGGAACTGAGCACCGATAAGCAATGCGTTTCTTCAAAAGCGGAAGTGGGTGGTTTTGGTATCAGGTGGTGCACCCCGATATTGACACCCGCAAAATTTTACCTCTAGTGACCGCCGAGTCACGTGACACTGAGGGGACCGAGGGCAGAGTCACGTGCAGAATGTTATCGCGTTTGAGGGGATGCACACATCCAGATGATAAATTATGAATCACTTGATAAAGTTAGAGAGAGAGAGAGAGAGAGAGAGAGAGAGAGAGAGAGAGAGAGAGAGAGAGAGATTTAATATAAGATATATACAGTATTAATGCAAAAGTAATTCTAAGCACAAGAATCTTGTAGTTTGCATAACGTTTACAATATAATTTCAACTGATATATACCAGAGATAAGAAATCATTAAAAGAAATGAAAAGATCAAGAATACAGATAATTCAATATTGTTGGCTAATAACAACATTACAATTTACAGATACTAAAATTCTCGTGTAATTTCATCTTCTCGAAAATAAATGTGAAAGATTAATTTTGCCGAAACGGAATTCCCAGTTTCGTTAGCGACTATCGACAGTTTTATTGATAAAGGAGCTTCCTGTTATGGTCTGATGCAATATGAGAGCGTGATTAAAGCGTGGCCTTATTGACTTGTTATAAGCTTCCTCACTGTTTCTTTATTCCATTTCTTGCTAATTAGAAAGGGTCGATTAAAGTGAAATCCAGATGATAAAAAGGCGTTGACACTGGAGGAAGGATATAAGAAAGTTCGTACTAGTAAAGGAAGTCTTGGCTTTTGGATAAACAATTGTCAGTTCAGCCAGTATCAAATAATGATAAATGTCTCATCCATTGGTATGATGCGGACAACAGCTAACGATCGGAGCTGAACAGCAACCTTCAGCAAAAAGCAAAGAAAGCGTCAGTTCAGTGATGATAACGACGATGTTACCACCCCAGTAAGATACTCGTACATTTATTATAAGAAGTTTTACTCATTATATATAGCACCTTGTTAAGCTGATCGCCGCGAAAATAAAAGAGAAAAAACGAACGAGATCGCCCATGCAGAAGTAGCCGTTCTTTACGGTCACTATACAGATAGTGCGGTGTGTGCAGAGTTGCAAATTTGCGCTCTTAAATATATGATTGTGGGAACATGCGTTTTGGTAAGAGTATTTCAGACGGTCAAGCTTCGGAAATCGCAAGCATATACCAAGAGACTTCACGCTGAACAGGCACGTAGTTTGTTTAAATACACGTACTCATGCCTGTGCGATGCTATGAATCCGCATGAATAGAGAACCGGTGCTATGAAACAACTGCGTTTCAAATATTTTCATATTTTGAATAATTATTTTTTCGCAACAAGAATGACTAAGAACACCATACATTTTGGCAGCACGAAATGACAACCATGTCCGAAATGATCATTCGTGCCGAAGAGGCAAAGAGTCATCAGAGCCAAACACCTACCAACACCCACAAGAGCGTGAGACTTGCGCACTTGTCGGGTCGTGCATTGTACTTAATGATCTGAATAAACATTTCATGCTAACGGGGATGAAGGATTAGGGTGCCGAAAGCGTTGCCACGCGACAGGGATTCAAAGAGGTCGCTGCTGAGGGATAAAAGGTTTAATGTTAAGATTAATTGCCTGAATTAGGGCGGCTTTTGTTACGAAACAAAGGCTTTAGCTATTTTCTTTTATTTTCGCATTTTTCATATCCACCATAAGTATACCAGGTTAGGTAAAACCAACAGCAACAACAACAACAACAATAATAATAATAATAATAATAATAATAATAATAATAATAATAATAATAATAATAATGAACTACCAAGTGCGATAAGCAGTAGAGATATTCGACTAGTATGATGGTAATGCTTGGAGATACCTTACTCTTCCAGTAGTATAATAATTTCACTGATAATAATTCATATACTTCGGCATTCCCGTTGTACATCCTACCTTTCCATGGTGAAGACGCGCAGTAAAGCACAAGCCTCCACAAAGCAAATTGCTTTAGATCTCTATCGCACCCTACTAAGAAAATGTTTCCTGAAAATATGCTAATAAGTTTCTAATGTTTTTTTTCAGATAGGAAAAACACGAATTATATCAGTCTAGGAGACGGTTACTCAAACAAATAAAAAAAAGGAAAATAAAATAAAAAAAATCATTTCACAATTACTTCAGTAACTTTCAAAACTGGAGAGCGGGCAGACAAAGAAACAAAATCTAGGAATTAGGACAGATAAGAGGTATTAAGACTTGTGGAAGCTAGCGTCTGTTTATTATTACTCCCCGTTATGCACCATTTTCTAAGGATAAATGTCCGAGTTACACAATAAGACTTAGAGAAAGTAAGAAAAAAGTTATCTGATAGTGGCGGCATCAGAGGCTATCGAAGACCACCCGAGTCAGTCGAAGGAAGAACTAAGATTATCGACAATAGAACTGAAGTAACTGAAGGTAAGAAACGAGGCTAACAAACTAAGATTAAGCAATTTTTTTTTTCGACAAGAGACACCGGACCTTAGAATATTGTATGAAGACTTCGAGATTTGTTCTAGCTTATTATCCTATTTATATTTCTGAACAGATTGAAAATAAAACGCTTCTATTTTTTCTTTACCTTTATGAGTTTACGCAGCTTATAAATATAACTGAATACATAGCACTGTTACCTTTAACGTAGAGAATTATTTCATTGTAACTTGATGACTATTAAAACACTAATGTACTTGTCTCTTCGACGATAACGGCAATGCTTTAGTAATTTGAGAATTGCATCGTACAAATCAAGGTAAAGAAAGTATGTTGCTCTGTACAGAGTTCACTACCCGTACACTGTCAATGTATCAAATAGTGATTGAGATAGCTCGATACACATTGCGTTTTGTACAGTAGGATTCAAATGAATATCCCCATATACATGGTCAATATGTATAATGTTAACAGTCGATTATGTGTAAAATAAATTTCATTCTTATCATAAAAGTTTAAAGATACAAACATATTACGTAATCGATGTTATAAAGCCTCAAGTTCTACTTTTTCTCAAAACTCATGGTTTGTACGAAAAAGAAACTGCATATATGCTCAAAGCGTTACTTACTCATTCAGAAAGAGCCAGTGGAACAATACCGGCCTCTTTGTGCTTTCTTCTTAAGATACACAATCTTTCGCCTTCGTGTAAGTCTGTCGTGAATGTTATTTAGATTCTGTTGTAATTTCGAGAGAACCATCTTGCAGAATTTCATTCCCCTGTAGAACAAGCGTCTTCTTATCAATACGTAAGCATAGTGGAAAAGAGTGTAAGGTAACCGGACCTAAAGTGCACAAAAAGGAAAATTTCACCAGATAAACAGGCTTTCTAGTTAATCGGTAGACACACACTGAACGACATATTGCAATCACAACGACCTTAAAAATCAATAAATGATTTAATTTCCAGCTGTTGCCTTGTCCTTATTTTTTTATAGTATCACATATATCTGTAAAAAAAGTTAAGAGAGAGAGAGAGAGAGAGAGAGAGAGAGAGAGAGAGAGAGAGAGACGAGCCTTAGCAAGCTGGAAGGACACGACCGAACGCTGTAAACCTGGCTGTAATTGACTAACAATATGTGATCCATCAACCCGACTCTGACACTCTCTTTAGAAAATTATGCAAAGTTTTCGCAGGTTATTTCAAAAGGGATGTGTGAGCCCGCGCGCGCTGCTCTTTCACCGCGCCCAATGGGAAAACGGCGCGAGATCGGATATGGGGGTCTTTTTGTCTTACAAAATGTGTGTGCGATTTTTTTTTTTATTTTTCTCTTTTTTTTGCGAGGGTGAGGGAGGTCCATGGTGCGGATGGTTTCGACGTGTAGATAGCCTCTGTGAATAGCAGTATTCAAACGTCGTTTAAGGGATGGAAGGCTACAGCATTTGAAGCCTTTAAATAGAAGTCTTGTTGGACTTAATTAGTTCTGAAAACCGCAATGTCGCTGGTGAGTTTTTTCCATGCACGAGGTTGGGTAACCAGTTCATGTTTTTTTCGCTTCATTTTCGTGCTCTTTGAGATTTCTGATTGCTAAAGGGAAGAAACTTTCTTTTCATAAAAAGATGATGTTCTAATAAGGAATAAAGAAGTTCCTAACGGCCTTAACAAACGATCAAAATTTTTGCTCAATTTTCACCACACTTCCTAAGAATTTATTGGCTAATGATGCATACTGAAGGCTTCTAATATAATATCTATGCAAAATTTTAAAGCAGACTAACTGACAAGCAAAATTTTGCGTCAAAAACAACTGATTGCCTACGATTAGCCTACCATAAGATAGTCGACAAAATGGAAGGCGTAAGCTTAATAGGCGAATGCTTAAAATTTGTCGTGTATTATTATTTATTGGTAACAGACCTTTCTGTACCATCAAAGCTTCAACTATTTCATTACTTAGGAATTTTTGTTTGAAAATCTTAATTGGAATGTTTTGCTCCTAAAAGTTTTTAGATTAATAATAATAATAATAATAATAATAATAATAATAATAATAATAATAATAATAATAATACTTCAAAGGCTCACGAAAGCTTTCTGTTATTCTCTAATAATATTTCGATAACATCATTCTTTAATAATAATAATAAACTAATTTAACTAAAACAAAGAAGAGAGAGAGAGAGAGAGAGAGAGAGAGAGAGAGAGAGAGAGAGAGAGAGTAAAATGCAACATTAGTTATCATTGCTTTTTATTCTTGATATGGAGGAACATCAATAGGTCATTTTTCATTTAACTAGAGAGAAAAAGTCTCCAGAGAATCCTACATACTTTTGACGCCTGAAAAGTGAAAGACTGCAAATCCTACCTCGCAAAGACGAGAACTTATATGGCAATGTTGCTCTGCTCAAACGATATTCACAATAAAGCTAGAAATGCCTGCTAGTATTCTTTTAAATGATTTGTCGACAAAATTTAATTATTGCATTCTTTCATTTTGTTGTTTCCTGTTTTGTAAGGACTGTGAGGGAGGAAACATCCAGAAGATAAATTTATTGTTACAAATGTTTAAGAAAAATTTCAAGGAGGGTTATGGCTGGTTTACTCCTTTGAAAGTGGTTACTGGAAAAGTAACCAATTTCCTCCGGAAAAGAAAATCAGTTACGAAAAACTATAATAAGTAAGTATTAATGAAAATGCTGCTTCAAATCTCGCATCTCAAGTAAATAACCTTTCCTCTTAGATTTAAAAGAATGCTGTATCTTTTTATTTTTCTTGTAGTGAAATGAGAGATCAGCAAAATTTCACTTAAGAATAAAATAAAAAGGCATGAAATAGTTATAAATATCGCTTTTACTACTGAATAATCAAGACAACGGAAAAACTTCATTGAGAGAGAGAGAGAGAGAGAGAGAGAGAGAGAGAGAGAGAGAGAGAGGATTATTTACAGGTAAAAGAGAGCGTTCACAACAAGCCGTCTTCTTATTTTTTCATTAATTCGGCGTAAGTGATATAGAAATATTAATAGTATCATACGGAATGTATGAAAACAAGTTTGATATAAGTCATGCCAATCATTAGTTTTCCCAGTACGAAAATATTTTCATAAAACATATTTCTTAGAAAAGGAAAAACAAAAAAATGGTGGTAAATAAAAGGAGAAAGAGTCAGGAATATGAAATCAGGGAAGGGCAGGCGTAAAGAGGGGCTTGTTTGGAGGATGAATGAATTGGGGGAAGGGGGAGGGGAAGGGGAGGGAAATGCTGAAGGGAAGGGGGGTGGAGGGGAGAGATCAGAGAGCGTGGGAACGGGTTTCAATCGACACCTATTTAATGTGGGTCGCTGGAAAAAAGAAGTTTAATGAGATCCTTTTTAAAGTTACATTATAATCGGAAATGTGTTTTTCAGGGAGTGTGATTTATACAACGGCAGTTCGGAGCCTCCCTTGTTAGGACCACAGGGTCGTTCTGGCTGTAAAGGAAATGTTTATTGGTGTTTTAATGGGAACCTGATTGTCGTTAAATTTAGGGGTGGGAAATGACTCCATCAACAGAAAGCAAACAGTAAGTGCACCTCAAAACAATTATATTCTCTCTCTCTCTCTCTTCTCTTATACTAATCCTGCTGAGTGAAGGAATTACTGAAAATTATTAAATGTAATATTAAGAAAGGCATTTACTTTCATAATATGAATAAACTCATAATTACCTTTTGACAATACAAATAACCGTTAAAGTATTCAGGGACTGAATTGTCACTGCGGTACCAAATGACGTCATGAGAGTCTATGTGCAGAATTTCCGCGCTACGCTTTTCTCTTCTTCATGCATGGTTAGGGTACTCTGGATAACAAGACATTGCCTTCAATTCTCTGGACAACCTGTTTCCCCTTCTCTCCTCTCCCCCAACCCCTTCTCTCTCTCTCTCTCTCTCTCTCTCTCTCTCTCTCTCTCTCTCTCACGGAAAATTAATCTCCTCTGGTTTGTCGACGAGGGTTGAATCTGACGGTCATCATATTGTCTTCTTATATCGTCATCCCTTCTGCATCACTTGTTCCATTCCACAGTGAAAGAGGGAGGGAAATGATGAGGAACCATCAAGGTTGATGCTGCTGCTGATGGTGACACGATGATGGTGTTTAGGATAAGGTGCAAAAAATGAGCAGAATAAAGAGACTGTTGAAATGGTGCCATTGTTACGTAATGCAGGAAAGAGAAAACCGCTTTGCGGCACACGATATGGTTGTTTTGTACGTTGATGTCCGCTTACGTTTTGTTAAGATGATGTTTTATACTTTTTATTCTATCGATAATATCGATAAATTAATAAACTCAAGTAAAAAAGTGTCGAAATGTACGCTCTAGAAAATAGCAAACATATTTTTACTCTGATTCCTTGAGACATAACGTCTGTCCAGATTTGAGTTGTGAGCGATCCTTCCCTTTGGAAGCGTGACAGTGATTGTCTGAGCAGAACATAGCTTATTTTAAGCTAAGCAGTAGGGTACGTAATTCCACAAATGCTTTCTTGAATAATAATACAGCCTGCATGAATGACGCATGAAAATTTAAACAAATGTTTTTGACAACTTAGTACAGTAATAATAATAATAATAATAATAATAATAATAATAATAATAATAATAATAATAATAATAATAATAATAATACAATTGAAAATGTTGATGAAAATAATAAAGATAGAAAAATGGACAGTCCCAAAACTTTAGTATACCTGCCATATTGAAAATTCTTGAAATCTAACGATTTCTTTCCACTGAGGAAAAAGGGATTATCAACTAAATCTAATCAATAAGCCGGAAGCCCACAAAGGATCTATTTACACTATTTTATGAACACATTCCCTAATTCATATGTATTTTTAGGGGAGAGAGAGAGAGAGAGAGAGAGAGAGAGAGAGAGAGAGAGAGAGAGAGAGAGAGAGAGAGAGGAGCATATAAACCATGGCGAAAAGAAATACAATCATCTAATGTAAATAACTTCTATAATCTTCCCTTGTAAAGACAGATCTTCCAGAGTAATACACCACTCTTTTTCTCTCCCATTTTATTTTCCCTTCTCCTGCAACCAAGACCGTTTTGACATCTTGGGAGCACGCAAACTGCCTGAAAGATAGGAACCTACAAATGTTGATACCGCAAACGAAACTAACAAAAAAAAAAAAAAAGAAATTCTATATTTCTTCCACTTGTTAAAGATTCAAGCAAGTGGAGTCACCTCGATTGCACAGGTACTTCTTACATCATGGACTAAAGACCCTTCTTTTCCAATATCTCTTTCAAATCATCTGTCCAGCAATTTTTAGGTCCTTCTTTCCTCTCCTTCTAGCACTTCCAAAATTGTGCCGGCCTTTTGTCTTCGATCCTTAATTTACATGTTCAAATATATGATTATTGTTTACTCCAAGCAAAACTACAGTAAAACAAACTGTCTTTCCAATGATTTACAATTTAATACTATCTATGCTAACTATTGTGTATTAGTGTACAGGGAAAATGTTCAGAGGTTATAATTTTCTACAGATACTTTGCTTCGTGAGAACTTTATTGGGTAAGATTGTTTACGTGCTATGGTACTCATTTTTGCGTCATTTTAAAGTTGAATAGTTGTACTCTAACGCTTTTACGAAGGGGAGGGGGCGGTTGGTCCTAGATGTTTAATTTTCGATTCTTGATTACCTGTTTGGATGAGGTTACTAGCGTATCCTGTTATCCAATCCCGGCTGCCCGTATTGCAATCTAGAAACCACAGGAACAAGGGTAGACTACTTGCACATGAAAAGATCCGCATTACTTCTTCATTACCAGTATTCACAGTGGAGAACATAAACAGTTTGAACTCAGTATTGAGAGAAAAGAAAATTTTCAATGCGCACTGAATGGCAATTTACGACATACCGCCCCTTGAGTTCAACTGTGGGGTGGGAGAGTGTAAAGAGAAAACGCATAAGCGACAAAATCGACAATCATTGAGAAATAAACAATGATATCAATGATTTTATCAGTAAATATTATGATCTTAGGATGTACAAAGCAAGAGATCTAGAATCAATCAAGACAAATCTGTGATGTGAAACTAGTGGGAGGAATTTACTATTACACGTATATAAATACTTTCAACTTCCAGTTTATCAGATATCAATAACATATAAGACCATCAAAATTGCGCTTTATAGCGAAAGTTTCAGAACTGCATAATATTCATCAATATGTCGTCGGTTCCAGCCGCTGTCAATCGAAGCTCCCCTGGTTGCGAAGAACTCTTAAGGATGTCCGAAAAGAGCTGCATCTAATGGTAGGCGTGGGCGTGCGTAAATGGGTGCTATAATCGCTGTACCATGACCGCCCCCATCTGGTAATACGACACACCCGCTGCCCAACCCGGAAGCCTCGTAAATGGAACGGATGCAGACCGTGTTAACGATACTAGAGAGCGTGGCTGCTAAGAGCAATTCTGAAGCGTTTTAGTAAACGGCCCTACAAGTATTTTGGATAAACACACAGACTCTGACCTTTATGCACACACACAATATATAAAAACGGACAAGGAAAGGTGAGTTCCTGACTGAGTAGTTTACGTCACATTGCGTCACATAACAAATGACATGGGAAA
This sequence comes from Macrobrachium rosenbergii, assembly GCF_040412425.1. Taxonomy (NCBI): domain Eukaryota; kingdom Metazoa; phylum Arthropoda; class Malacostraca; order Decapoda; family Palaemonidae; genus Macrobrachium; species Macrobrachium rosenbergii. The sequence continues at coordinate 80,987,623 of NC_089748.1, forward strand.
CAAGAGAAGAAAGAGTTTGTCACAACAAAGGTTAATCGTATAAGTCAATCAGGAGCATGAAACAATGAACGATGGACACATTAAAGAGACATACACTAACCATTTTCAATCAACAGCAGCGAGACCTCGGAAGAATACAAACAAATGGCCCTCAATAAGGTGGGAGGATCGAAGCCTCTCGGAAGTTCGCGCCACTTATCGGCTCGTCTGCGGAACTTAGGATCATTGGTTCTCGGAGAAAGAGTTGGTGCAGATGGATGAGGCGGTTCTTGCGATTGCCACACGTTATTCTGACGCACACAAATATCCAAGAAACTCTCAGCACAAGATGTCAGATATATAAAGGATAGCACATGCTTAATCAAAGTGCACAGGAAAAATGGAAAATTAAAGGTAACTCCAGATATACTGAAACAGCGTTGCACATTCACAAGTGCTTCATATAAACTTTAGTTTTATATATATACACACACACACACACACACACATATATATATATATATATATATATATATATATATATATATATATATATATATATATATACAAGGTCTATAGAGAGTATCTCTATAGACCTTGTATATATATATTAGTATGTAATGGCCCTTCCTTATGAGAGGACACGACTAAAACGTGTACTGTGCACCCACCCACACACCCACACACACACACACACATATATATATATATATATATATATATATATATATATATATATATATATATATATATATATAATGTGTATGGATTACATTACATTTAGCCGTTTCCTCTCATAAGGACGGGCTGGAGAGAAAGAGATGTGAGTTACAAGCCCAGTCGTATTTTTTCTCTTTCTATGACTTCCTCCCAAAGCTATCGAATCATGCATCCATTTCCGCCAACTATTTATCCTTCATTCTCCACTTGTGACCAAACCACCTCAAACATTGATTCATCATTTCACTTATGCCACATTTGAATATCAATGCGACAGCTTTTAACTTTTTATTTCATTCCCACTCAACATCCTCACGTCATTCATAAAATATGTGTCTAAAATATAAGGGAAGAAGTTTTAACCGGGAACTACTGGGATGCAGTACCCTTTTCCAAACACATTGGAAGCTATCGAAACCACCAGTCGGCGTCCATTAAACGAACAATTTTTTACAATCTTACAGCTGCTCCTAAAGGCGGGATTCCACCGGGGCAACATTTCGGCAACATGTGGCATGCTACATTGCCGCATAGGCTAAGTGTGTTTCAAACAGTCCAACAGAAGGCAACGTGTAGCATGCGACTGTGTGGCATGCGACGGGTGGCAACGTGTTGCCGTATATCCTGACGCATGCCACATGAATTAGCCTGTTGCCTAGTGCTGAACGCCTTCCCACCAGTCGCGGGAAGGATACCATGTTGAAAGCAACAAGATGACTTGGTCGCAAGAAGAAACCGAAGAATTTACAGAGAGTATAGAAAACTGGCAGTTCTGTGGGATATACGCTTGCAAGAACACAAGAATAATCAGGCTAAACTAGATGCACTACGGGGATTAGCTGAGAAATTTAATTGTGACGTGGCGATGGTGAAGAAGAAGACCAAGAATTTGCGTACTGCTTTGCACCGTGAACACAGATGCCTAACCCCCCAAAAATCTGGATCTTCTCCCATCAAGAGAAGCCCTCATTTACAAGCTTAACCTTTCTATTTTGTACACGTTGCCAGGTGCTTTCTGTTATCCATTGAGAAATGTGCAGGTGAATACAGTTGAAACGAATATGTTCATCATGAATATTGCTGAGAAGAATAAATTTCATAAATAAATTTACTACTAATTTTGTTATCGACATGTTCCAAATCTCATTATAATTTTTATATATGCTGTGACATACGTCCATAAGGATTCTGTATAATAATAATAATAATAATAATAATAATAATAATAATAATAACAACTGGCTTAGCTTTTGTTGAATTGGTTGAAAAGGTTTTGTGGCATTCAACAGTCAACATAGCATGTAGCATGCTACAAGCAACAACGATGTTGCCTTGCCACAGGCAACATGTCTCCAGGATGAAAGCCGCATGCAACATACTTGTTGAAAGCCAGTCAAGTCGCATGCTACATGTTGCCTATGTTGCCACGGTGGAATCCCGCCTTAATGAAGCTACCTCATAAAACTGATCAATACACATGCTGTATATTAAACAAAAATTGACCGTGGGTATTTTCTGACTAATTATCCCGATAAGCATGGAATATTCAGGTATTTCACAAATGATACTGATTTAAACCTGCCTTTCTGTACTTAAAATACAATGACAGGTGTGCAAAAATTATATCGTAGTTAACAGTTTGTATAGTTCAAAATACTGCCATTTACTCTGTTACATACTTTTATGGACGGAATAGAATATTCTTGGTAGTGGGTCTCTTGCGTTCTGAAGCTTCAGATCTGAATTAATACTTCACATGAAATGTGTTATAACACCAATTACTCGTGGTAACATCAGAAAGTAATGCCCAGGCGCTTACGAAATATTAGTGCCCATGTGTACCTGTGACATACAAGTGTTTGACGACGGAAGCCCCTCTTGTCTGGCATTCATTGGCTTTTAAAAGTCCTGAAAATGCTAAAATCACGAGGAGTGTTTTGCTTGAGAAACAATTTCCTTTATTACAAGTTTCCTGTTAGTAGTGCAATATGAAAATCGTTAGCTTTCTATTGATGCCGATACAATCGTAGCCCACTGAGTATGGTTTTGAGTTTTATACATGGGCTTTATAGGCTATTAAAAAAAAAAAAACATCAAAACTTGCTGCTTCATTGGCTGCTGACTAGACTAAAGTTTTCATTTTCATATTTTAGATATTTTGAAGCATCAGAAAAGCACGGTTTCATTTAAAAGTTAAGGGTTAAGTTGGTCACTCTAACCCAGGGACATGAAGAGTTGGCTTAACAATCGCTTCACACATACCATCTTCTCTAGGTATTCTTCTTCTCTTCTAAACCTTTTGAGAGAGTCTAATATTTGCCCTGCTTCGTCTATTATATCATTCACCTTTTTACCCTTTCTATCCAAACATGACATTTAACGCCTAATATCTACAAGAATTGAACTCTACCTCTTCCATTCTTCCATTTATCCTTGCGCCCTTATTCTTACTAACATTTACATTCAGTGTTCTTCTCCTGCAAACTCATTTATTTATTTCACCAACTCTGTGGTATCTATCCTTCATCGTCAGTAACCACTGTATCATCTGCAAAAATAAATGTCCGCATTCCATTCGTGGACCCTATCATTATCCCACTTATATGCACCTAAAGCTGTCCTTTCCCTGCCTTCTCTTATCACTTCATTCAAAACACATGTCACACGAGGCACCCTGGTCAGAGACCCACTTATATACCAAACCAGTATCTCCCGTGCACATACTGTAATCTCACAGAAACTTTGCTGTCATTACAATTCCCTTCCCTTATTTGCCATCCATACCATGCATCTTCAACAACGTTCGCAACATATCCTTGTAATTACTGTCACAAACATTCTCTGCCTCCAAGTATGTCACGGTTTTTTATTTTCACCGTTAAATTTTTTATACAATTGTTTCATAACAAACACGGGATCCATTTTTCTTGTCTAAACCAAGCTTTCCAAGCATGGTAAGTAAACTTATGCTTTTATGGTTCTTAAACCCCCTCTTCATCACCTGTCAGCTTATAAACAGGAAAAATTATTCCCCGAGGATAATAGTTGAGAGTGACATTAGCAGCACGATATTCTTTTTTTATTTTGGGGATTTCATTCTCACAAATTCTATTCATACGTGCTCTGCACTCTTTTCTGAAAGCATTTTTTACAATGACATTGTACATTAAAAAAACAAAAAAACATAGAAGAAATTACAGGTCCAAAGATTTAAATAAACTTTTGAGATAAAACGAAACCTGGGACTTTCCAATTTTAATATCTTGGGGGCGGATATTGCAAGATATAACAATAAAACGGTTAAAGACATTCAAAATACGACAGAACACCGGTGAATTATCGTTATTAATTCTGTTTTAGGGGAAAAATTTCTCTGGAGGAAAATGCAGCGCAGTGTTCCAAGGATTTCCTTTCAGCAATTTTGGTCGGATAAACAGAATAAGGGCAGTGAGTGAATGAAGCAAAAGAGAAAGCAGAAGTGCAGGTTCATTACAGAGGAAAATTAATCTTAGGAGAAATAAAATTTTCCCCTTTAATGAAACGAATCTCTCTCTCTCTCTCTCTCTCTCTCTCTCTCTCTCTCTCTCTCTCTCTCTCTCTCATGAGAAATGTGAAAACTTTCACATAAAAGATTTATTAAGGGTAAACATTTCATACCGTACTTATAACTAGCTTTTAAAATAAAGACTGAAATAATTTGAACAATACCATAAAAACAAATACAGATAATCTATGTGTAGATACAAAAACAGGATTTGTAGCTTTTTTTCTGTAATTACTCAATAGTTTAACCAGTTGTCGACCTTCCCCTAACACGATATCAATGGATATGATAACAGAAGCATTCTTAATTCTTTATGTTTTTTATGAGATGAGTTCATAACGTCAGGAGATACTTTTTAGATCTTTCTGTGCGCTCTTATATATCTATTTTTATGACTTTATTATTGATAATAAGATGTCATAAACACTTTAATTTACATATAGGCTACTTATGGTCAGAGACTTTATAGATGTATTTTAACTTAATATCCCATTTCAGGTGACCAATATATCCTTCACTGCTGTCCATGTTAATTTACATGTCTAGTGTCCTTCATTATGGAGAACATAATGAGTCGTTCTTCATTTTAACCGCTTTTCTATTTTGCGTATAAATCTGTACAAACAAACCCTTACCTACAGTTATGGGTATTCATATTAACATTGTTATTTGTATTGGACCTTTACTTTTCATAGAATGGTATACGGCTCTCACTCACTCACCCACTCACTCATCGCGCACACTGACTCATTTCTTTCCATCCTCAAGCTCAAACCCAAAACCCAGAATAAGCGACTTGAATGAAGGTCGACCAAGAGAGAAAAGAAGGTCCAAGTAGGAGGTAGCTGAAGAGAACAGAGGGTCTGGAGAGAGTTGCGATCCAAGTAAAGAGAGGCAGGAAGGCGGAAGCTAAAACAGGCTGGAAGAAGGGAACGTTCCTTCTTCAATGTTAACGAGCGTGGAACACTTTGCCACCGGAACTGGAGCTAAATTGACTTCTGGAAATTAAGACGTGAATGACTGGTGGAAGATGATCGCACCAAGGCTAAAGATAGTGGATGGAAGTTGAACTTGAAAGGATAATAGGAAGTTGTATAGAAAGGGAAATCCTTTGATTTCTGTCTGTCTGTCTGTCTGCCAATCTGTCTCCTCAGATACATAACAATAATCTCTGTCCATCTCTGCATAGGAAATTTTCTTAACATCTTTACTTTTCGTAACCTGAATAAAAAACGCTGAATCTTGTTTTACCCAGTTTTTATATATAAGTAAAGATTTCGTTCCTTCAATGCGTTTTTAAATTAAAGTCATCTCATGAATCAATTTAAAAAAGGTAACTTAGATTATCTAATAGTTTATTACTAGTTTCATCGGTTTGAAATTCATTCAAATGATCCATATACGGTACATTCACATAACTGTACATAATTTCGTGTGTTTGCATTCGCACGCGCGCTTAAATAACATTATGACATTTACACATTTATGCACATTAATGGTAAACCTACACTAAAGTTCTAAATGACTTATCCTTGTTCATAAAACTTTATATTATACATAACTGAGCAAAACATTCCATATTTAAAAAAAAATTGCCATTTCTAACACGTATACATACGAGGTTTACATAAAATTACATAACCGAAAGAGGGCTTCTGGATGATTAATTTTACTTCTTCTCAGGAAGCCTGTTTCTTTTTTTTTTTTTTTACCCAATCTATAATTAAAGAAAGATTAATCTTTAGACAATAAGAGATGAGAACAAGTACGTTATCCGTGCGTGGAATGTGAATGGAATATCATTTTCCATCTCCATAAATGTGGTGAATAGAAAATAGTGCCATCCGTAAGAGTTAGAAATCCATTAGGTCATATTATCCTAATTATTAGTTTCTTACCCTTGGCTGAAAGTCTTTCTTGAGTACATCGTAAATCTAACTCTTCTCACTTGATATAGGCATAACAATGGAATCTTGCCATAGATATATTTTCCTTCTGGTGGTGTTCTCGTAAAGCCATGAAATTTCCGAATGAGGAACATATTAGTGCGTCTAGGAAAAGTGGCAAATGATGTAACAGGTCCTATGATTGTTGTGAAGTTTTGACCATGGCTCGTCTTATAAGTTTTGAACAGTCAAATAAACAAGACTACTTTCAGTAAAAAGATATCAAATAGTAAACATGTTTATTAAAAATTTTAAAATACAATCTTGGTTCCCTCGACCACTTTTTTTGAAGGGGTGGGGATGGGGGAGGTTAAGGTCTTTGTCCTTAATCTTGGGAAGGGTGATCGTATTGTCCATTTGAAGCATCTGGTTCCGAATTCTACATACAACTGCTATCACATCCCGACCGGAAAATACTTCGTTTGACTGTATAGAATGAGACGACCTCTTCATTGGCCACAACTATATGGCTAAAGGAAATGATTGCCCCTTACATATGATGGATATTTGTTTTTGTTTCTTTGCCGAAGATATTGACTAAAATTATAGAGTCCATCTCTAAAAGGATTGCCCTCAAGGAACTTACCTCTGACATCCAGAGAACGTGCTAAGGAATGTCGTTACCTCTGCTATAAGCTGAATAATAGCATATACAGTTGATCTGCATCCATTACTACCTATCACTGTTTTCTTGTTATTTGAGCAACCGCCGCATATCTGCATAGATTTTGGGCCGATTTTGAACTTATGATTTGCACTGTCTTCTTACGAAATGTAGACAGGTTGCACCTCACGCTGTCAAGTTAAATCATAGGGATTACGAGACCGAAGATGTTTATCGGTCTACTGGTTTACTTTTTGCTTCAAAGGCTACTAACTCTTTTGCATATTTACAGGCCAATCATAGAAATTTAGACAAATGGATGATGGCTCTTACTCTGAGGTTTGCTAATCGAATAGCATAGGAAGAATCAGACTTTTTTTTTTCAGGAAAGAGTTGAAGAACTGAGGTCGCTCATAAAGTACTGGTGACTAAACTAGGAATGACATCGTGACGAACATTTTTATTCTAAGAATAGAAAAAGGATAAATGGAGACAATTTTTTCCGGTCTTGCAACGAAAAGAATCACAACCTTCTTGGCTACTATTAATGTCAAAATTTAGCATGAGCCTCAAAGAAAACTCCATAAACAACGTTACAGTTTTATATTATTTTAGCATCTGAAAAAGACATGTTTTTGGGGAAATGATGCTTTGTCCTTTGTGGAAAACACTTAACAAAGATAAATGCCACTACTACACGAGGGAAAAGTACTAAGGCTTTTGCACTGGACATATTTTTCAGCTGAGTTCTTATGGTTTCCCCAAGGAATGCTTACTTTTATCAATATAAAAGAAACTGTGATGGGGTCTATAGACATACAGCGATGATAATTGTTAAAAGATATGAAATAAATTACGGCCAATGTTTTGTACTTCAGAAGCAAACGCATCCTTCAATGACTGAGCATTTGTTTAGACGAAATTTGTATAATAATTTTTTCCTCTTTTCCAAAACTTACTCATACTTCATGGTAAACGGAGCTTCATCTTACTCTCCCCACAAAGGGCAGAGGCTCCAGTTTCACAGGTGCCTTGTAGGTTATAAGAATATTGGGAACCCCAAAATTCTTTACCTTACCGTTTCTCGGACACCTTTGTTCTCTAGAACTCCTTATCCTTTATCCATATACTGGCAAAAGTGTTTTAAGTGATGGATCCCCTGGTGGGTCTATCACTCGTTAATGGCAAAAATGCACAGACAGCAGTATATTTCAAAAGATCTTCAATTTGCAAATGCAAGCCATATATGAGGTTTTCAGCGTCAGTGTTTATCGTATCTAAAAAATTTAGGAAATCTACTGAAAAGATACAGTTGTCAACTCTTTCAGTTAGCCTTTTGTGTCCGTTGTTCCTGAGCCTTCCCGTAACCTCACGCTTTTTTAATACTTGGGTTAATTAAATGCCTTTTGCATTACATTTTGTCTATAACTAAATCTCGTGTGTGTTTCTTATGACCAACAGAAAATAAAGCTTTACTTACATTGAGAGTAATCTTTAGTTTCTAGATAAAAAACGATATGTTAAAAATAACTTCTACTGCTTTATTTCCTTGTAATCAGCGTTGACTGCTTTTGTTGGCATACAGTTTACAGCGGACTTCCAAACTGATAAATTTAATTTAGTAACGTCATACCCAAACTATCAGAGCTGAATAAAAAGTATCTAAACAGATGTTTTCAGACTCTGATTGGATATTTGAATAGTACAAAAGAATGTGATTAATCTCAAAGACCATCTTTACTGGCTCTGGGGCCACCGCTAGACAACGCCTCCTTTGATGGGCAACATGCGGTGACCACATCTTTTTTTTTCTCTTTTTATTTTCTTTTTTGGTATTTGTTTAGTTGGACAATATGGTTAAAAAGAATGCTGCGTTGGGAAAGACGTATAGATATGCAGCTCATTGTTAGGGATAATGTTAGGTTGAGAGAGAGAGAGAGAGAGAGAGAGAGAGAGAGAGAGAGAGAGAGAGAGAGAGCGAGCCGTGATTTAGAGTTTGGGTTGGAGGTCGGGGAGAAAGTTCCTTCCTAATTATAACATTAATCCCCTTCGGGGTCCCTACGAAACAAACAATAGCCCCGAACACATTCCTACAAACTAACACCTCATCAAACGCCCCTCAAACAACGCGGCCGGAGCCATCGCCCTCGTCAAAAACATTAGCGAGAACAAAGTTTCGCGTTGCATCAGCTGGACTATAAATAAAGGCGATAGCGTCTCTTCCCGGGGCAGTTGTCACTAAACGTCGCCCGCGAGTAGCTACCTTCTTAATTACTACGATAATATCTGCATTGCAAATTTATATATCCTCCCCATGCTTTACACAGATGCTAATGGCCGGTCGAGGAGGAGGAGTAGGAGGAGCACCAGAAGGTTGAGTAGGAGTGGTAGCTTGGGAATGAACTCCGAGCCTTAAATCTTGGCCTAAAGTGGGAGGTTCGTTTCCATCAGCTACTCTCTCTGTCAACTACATTACCGGAGCGGGCAGCAACAGCTGTTAATGGACGGATGCCTCTATAACACGGAGACTCGGATTATCACGAGTTCTAATTACTATCTGTTTAAGACTCGCTACCTCTTGCTCGAGCTCCTCCTTAGCCCTTCCCCGAGAAAGGTCAAGAGGCTTCTACAGAAGGAGAGGGAAGCAGAGAAAGGTCTGGCACTGCCCTCGTTGAAAAAGGAAAGGATACACTGAGAAACAAAAGGAAAATGAATGATTCCATGCAACGTAAAAATAGATGATAACGTAAAGTAAATGAGATAATGGGGAATTACTCAACCGTTCATCTCAAGGGCTGTTAAAACCTCCATTATGCTGCCAGTCTCACATTCCGATGTCTCCATGTTGTTCCCACATAACAAGGTGCTCTGCATAATGAAACGATTTCTGACCAGATACTTTCAAGGGAGGTTGCTACCACTGATCGAGTGTACGAGTGTTTGTGTAGGATGCGCGTGTGCGCAAATGTATGTAAATATGTATTCTCTCTCTCTCTCTCTCTCTCTCTCGTCTTCTTCTTCTTTTTCTTCTTCTTTCAGCGCAAATGGTCACGAAAAATCAATAAGATTCATAGTTTGTTTAAACTACAAATGCTGGATGATAATGATTAATGAGTTAAGGAAAACGGCAAATGATGAATAACTTCACAACATCTGCAGAACTTATCAACGAAATTATCTCATCGTATGCCACAACTTTGCATTATTCTATGTCCAAAACGAGTACCCGTAATCACATAGAAAGCATGAATAAAATCCGTATTTTTTTGTTTCTACCTACGCATTCTCCCTTTGAAGGGTGTGGCCGGCCCCAGAAAAGTACAGACTTCCGGTTTCTCAGAAGCCGGGAGCGCTTTAAGGACCTAGTAAACATGAGCCGATCGCGGCACCATTCAGCCAAGGTGCCTTCTTTGGATGACAGCGCCATTGTGAACAGACCTTCTCTTCTTACAACGTGGACTGCTCCTTCCAAAGGTGGGCAGTGGTAACGTCGACACAAACCTACAACTGAAGTCAGCATTTATCTAAAAAATATTGATATCCTCGGTATGCTTACATTCTAGAACTTAATATCTACAAAATTTATAGCTTTCAATTATTGGTTTTTGTCAAACAAGGTTAAATTAATATTGTCAGTATAATTATGTTATATATACATAAGTATATATATATATATATATATATATGTTATATATATAAGTATATATATATATATTATATATATATATATATATATATGTATATATATATATATATAAAATATATATATATTATATATATATATATATATATATCTATATATATATATATATATATATATATATATATATATATATATATATATATTGTCATGGATATATCCCTCCCTCACTAGATGCCCAGCATCATCAATTTTGCAATGTTGTCTGCTATTCATTTGGGCTGAAAAATTGGCAGGTAGGACAAAAAGGACAAACAAGCATAGTTTGAACTAGACAGAGTTATTAGCCCAGTGTATGGCAGTGTGGGGCGCGCGCCCATCACCTGATTCTGGGAGACAATAGGCCTCCCGCTCTCAACCACTTTGCCCCCCATCACGTGATGTGGGGCATTTTAGATATGGGAAAGTTAATGAGCATAGTGGGACTGGCCGCCAGGTAGGACCATAACCTCAAAGTGATTAATAGTTGGATCATTTCCTCTGTTTTTTTGCTGGTGTGCCGGCTCACTTGCAAATGCGATTGGCCCCAAGTTCGAAACACAGCCGCTGCTGTCTGGCGGGATGGCGACAGAACTCCTGTGACCTCATGAGAACGCATGCTGCCTCCTCTTCCGCTCTCTGGTTGAACTATGCCTTTTGACGAACGGCCGTCGATTGTTTGGGCACCCACAATGGTCATACAAGGTTCGTACGTGCAAGTAGTCAATAGCCAGCTCCTTTCCTTCCGCTTAAAAACCCTTAAATTCCCATTTCTTTAAACTTTAACTCCTTCCTCCACAAAGCAATCTTCCTTTTGTTAAGAGTTCTGCTTGGCCTCCCCATATCTCGCCCATAATGTGCCTTGAATTTCAGTAAAGATCCGTGAGAATCATCCAGTTATCCTTCCCCAGTGCAACTTAAGGGCAATTTAGGCTAAGTAATACAAGTGTTTAAATTTACTCTTTGTGTGAGTGTGATCACGTGTTCCTTGTTAAGAGCCCAAGGAATTACAATCCCCATACTGTGCTTACATGATTCCCTTATAATTATCTGCTAGGCTACGTAGTGGTTAATATTTAACATGTGCAATGTGTAACATTTTATAGGGGGATTCCATTTCCTTCATTGTGGGCTGCTGTTCTAATCCAGGGCCTCTCTTTCAGGAGAGACAAGCTGCTCCATCGCACTCTGTGTCCGATATTTCTGAGTGACTTTTCAAAGCCTGAAACTATTCCTGGTCGTAGTCTGATTCCTGAAGTCCATTGTGGCCTCGCCAAATTCTATATGAATTATTTTTCCCCATCCTGGAGTTCAATCCTTCACAGCAATTAATGAAGATCCCTTTAATGTAATTTTGGCCTAACCCAGGGTATTATTAGTATAACAGGGATAATTATATTGTACATTGGCCCCTTATTTATTAGCTTGCTTGTTGCCAGTCACTGCATTATTGCTTTCTGTACATATTTAATGAGCCTGCCCATTGGATACCATTTTGAATTGTTTGTCTCCTGGTTTAATTGCTAAATCTCTGTAAATAAACCCCTTTAAATTGTAAAAGAATTCTAATTCCAAATGGCGACCTTCCTCCTTTAATTGTAAATCCAGGGAAAATCTAAGGTAAGTTTCAAATAACTTTTCCTTTGTTCATAATCTGGGCGCACTTGGTTCCGTTGCAGTCATACATTGTAAATTTGTTCAACTCTCTCCCCAACCAAGACGACCAGTTTATGACAATATATATTGTATATATTTTCTGATAAAAACCTAAAGTCTATGCGATCAGGCTGTTGTCGACAGTTTATTGATGACATTAACTATAAATACATTATTTCAAGTTAAAAAGCTTATAGCGTTCACAAAATAATGGAAAAACACAAACAGCAATACACTTTATAACACGTCAAAACTTAAACATTAATGATGTTATTTAATACCCTTAGCATTATGATAATGTACAGACAACATTAATTCTGTTTTATCCAAAAGTGGTTATTTTGAATTTTTACATAGCGATTCAAGAAAACAACTTTATATGACAAAATTCCTTACATAATAGTGCCAAGATTTCAAAGGCATAACGCTAAGAGACATTTTAATTTTATGGGTATTAAAGATGAACACAAAATTCACTACGAAAGTCAGTGAAAATGACAGGATGAACTCTTTCTTTCAACAGACATTTATCATTTCCTGTCGATATAATCAAGGATTCAGATGACATCTAATAGATGGATCCACAGTTTTAGAAACTAACTGTTGGCAAGAAAAGATATTCTTTATACAGGTGTATATACAATATACCTTACTTTAACTTCAGCTAAGAAATAATTGTGATAATCAATTAAGGTTCTGAAGATCTCAGTTATTTAATAAATAACCGCTGAAGGTGTATATATATATATATATATATATATATATATATATATATATATATATATATACTATATATATATATATATATATATATATATATATATATATATATATATATATATATATTCTGTATATATATTTGTCATCCATGTGACATTTTCTATATTTTCACAAATATTAAGCCACAAATGCCGTTTAATATCCAGTTTACTTTATCTCGGGAATAACTTACGTCTAAGGAGACGAAGCACTTGTGAATTATAATTTCCCTTGGGTGCAAATTATTCCGGAGGTATAGCGATATGGATATTAAACGACATTTGCCTCTTATTTTATATATGTATATATATATATATATATATATATATATATATATATATATATATATATATATATATATATATATATATATATATATATATATATATATATATATATATATATATATATATATATATATATATATGAGAGAGAGAGAGAGAAAGGGGAGAAGTGAACTATTGCGTCACCAATAATGTGAGAGAATCAGAGGTCCCATGTTTGCTACATAACGTAAAATAGGTAACGAATTTTGTTATTGCATTATCACGTGATCATAACATCAATACAGGCCATCGCCGAGAGCGAGAGACAGAGCAAAAGAGACATATATTAAAACTCTTGATTATAATAAAAAACACATAAAACATCAAAGTTGTAAGATATCAGAGTAAGATAAAAATGCTATAACCATTTTCACTGAATGTTCATAACGTCACAAAGCGCCATATTTTGTAACCCGTTTTGGGAAACTCATAGATCTATGGGGGTTGACTAACTCTACATTGCAAATATAAGGGTTTCTAACTGTAAGCTAGATTAGACTTCATGACTGGTTTCGGTTAATTATGACGTCACCTAGAAATTTTATGAATTTCTCAAAACCTAGTTTTTATCTTTGCCAGGTTTGTGACTAAATTCTGAGATGATGAAATCTGTTTTCGTTTTCAAGGAAATCAAAATATCACCAGCATCCAATAAGTTGTATAAGAAGTGTACTTAATTCAAAATATATTCAATTCTCGTGTTGACAAATTGAATGAATTTCAATCGCTAAGAATTCAAGTTCTAACGTATAACAAAAAAGTCTCTAATAATTACACATAATGAAACGAAAGCATCGCCAACCTACCATTCGCCTACGTCTTGTTTACAGAAAATGAAGTGCAAGAACTCCATTGCACTGATGCACGGACATCAGAAATCTTGTATTAGTTACTTTAGCATTCCAGATTTACACAGCATTTTATAATCTTCGACAGATTTTCATTTTAGATGTCTATTTTTGATGACACTCATGTGTAAAAATGTAAGATCTCGCGCGTGGTCCACAGATTCCACTTTTACGTCTTGAATTACTAAAAAAAGAACGAAAATAGAAATAGTTTTTTCGTTTTTTATGGAATAAATTCTTTTATTAATTGCTTTTCAAATGCAAATGATACATTACTCCCTTGATGGCAATAGAGAGGAGAGAATGCTTTTACTTTTCGTGTTTCTTGCTCTGCGGTCCGATTCTTTTTGAGAAAAGACAATAATTCAAAAGAAGAGGAAGGCCACATTTGCTCTCGTTTACCGGTGGCTTCTGTTCGGTAAGTCCACAGGAAACAAGTAAAAAATGCACCGAAGTTCCTTCAGTGCAATCGAGTTTTCTGTACAGCGTATAATGCTGTGTGAAACTCTCAGCCACGGCCCATGAAACTCTCAGCCGCGGCCCATGAAACTTTCTACCACGGCCCGGTGGTGGCCTGTGTTGTTGGCACTTATAGCGGTGCCAGACACACGATCATGGCTAACTTTAACCTCAAATAAAATAAAAACTACAGAGGCTTGAGGGCTGCAATATGGTATGTTTGATGATTGGAGGGTGGATGCTCAACATGCCAATTTACAGCTTTTAGCCTCAGTAGTTTTTAAGATCTGAGGGCAGGCAGGAAAAGTGCGGACGGACAGACAAATAGCCATCTCAAGAGACTTCTTTTACAGACAACTAAAAGCTGGAAGATATCAGAGAAACAGGAGTTCGTAAAAGGTCTCTTTAATTGTAACTGTAATAGCAACGTATGGATCATACAAGAGCATTTTTCTAAATCTTATTTTATTGACTTTCACTCTTTAAATACCTCTAAAAAGATAGTAAATAATGTGCTTTAAAAATTTCAAGCCCAATGAAGAGGTGGAGATGTGTACAATACAGGAGCACACACAAACATACCTATTTATTAAAACAGGCCAATAAACACTTATAAATTTCCCGAGTTAGGTTTCAGATGTCATCATAATGACTACGAAAGGCCACGATGTTGACAACATAGTTATTAAATGAAGAATTTTAATCTTATAAAGCTTGGAGAAACTTGATGTCATTTTTTTTAAGAGGGAAAGGCTTGCATTGATTGTCTTTTCTTCTGTTTGATAAAAATACCATTTTCCTGAGATGATGCAAAATTAAATCTCATAAGGCTAAAAAATTCATCCTAGATGTAAACAGATTTTGATGTCTTCCTTTCTGAACAAGTGATACAAGTACTGCAGAGTGATGGTACTTCTCTTGTGGCATAATAATAAGCATTAATTTATGAGATTTTGCAGATTGCTGTTGTTGTCTTTTAACGTACAAAAACTATTAATGGTGACCGTGATTGTGACTTATCTGGTAACGCAATGTTCCAGAAGACTATTTTCATTCGGTCGTGAGTGTCTTGGTATGAAGGAAGATAACACATGCTGGGCATAAGATGTAAGTTACCGATGAAATATTGCACATTAATATAAGATGAATAAAGCGCGTTCACTTCAACAATAAAATAAAATTCTGCACACTACAGAGTACAATAACAGTGATAACATTTTGCTGTTTTTAATATTAATTTTATTTCCCTGTTTTTGTTTTATTACTTTATCATAGATTAGCTTAATGTTTTGTCTGGAGTGAGTCAAATACTTTATACAGTTGTTCGATCCTGGTGGGTCGCAGAGTGTATGAGTAAGGCTAATGGGACTATTGTCCTAATCCAAACATAATTGTTGAGAAGTAAAAGAGTAACATCTACCGAAGCATGTAGGTACACGTTAATTTCTAAAGCATTAAAGAAGCTTTTATTACTTCTAAAACCAAACAAAACACCTACACAAGCAGCTTCATACAGACCTATAACTTTACTCTGCACACCATCAAAAGTAGTAGAACGCCCATCTTACGCAAAACCACACCACACATACCACTGTCACCCACTCAACATGGCTACAGACCACACCACTCCACAACAACACTACTCACCAACCTTACAAAAAATACAAGATGGCATTAACTCCAGACGCCCACCACAAGAACACTGCTAATCACAATAGACATAAGTAAAGCCTTTGACGCCATCTCTAGACCACTTCTCATCAACAAAGTTTACAACACCACACTACACAACAACACAAACGCTGGCTCGCCAATTGGCTTAACAGACAGACAAGCATTAGTACACTACAATGGCGAGTCATCCAAAATCAGAAACTTCCCGAACGGCGTCCCACAAGGCTCCGTCCTAAGCCCAACACTTTTTAACCTATTCATGCATGACATACCAACACCACCTAACAACATATACGTCTCCTCATATGCAGACGATCTAACAATCATATCAAT
>NC_089748.1:81009149-81019149 GCF_040412425.1 Macrobrachium rosenbergii
CTGGCACAGTTGACGACCGCTGCTCCAGTACAGAGCAAATCTGGTTTGGGAATGGACAATTCTCTGAATAATCCAAATAATCAAAATCAGGGTGGTATTAAAACTTTAATACCGTATAAAACACCCAAAAAGACTATATATCGAAATGACCCAACCATGATTCACTTCGACTCCCTCTTTGGGAGTGGAAATTGGTCAAGGTTTCTGATCATGGAAACAGAACAACAAATTTCAGCCTTAAAGTTGGAAAACTACTTATTAAAAACACAACCAACAACAGAAATGTCGTTCAAACAAATAAAAGAAAGGACATGGCTTACAGAAGCCACAACAAAAAACGAATCTGAAGACTATTTGCCCACAAAAAGTATCGATAATGTAAATGTAATTATAAAAAACCTGACACTATGAACAGCATTCAGGGTACCATTGTACTTCCCGAAAATAATAACGAACCGATCGAGAAGAATATAATACTGGACTCTCTCAAACTGAGATATCCCAAAGTCCAAGATTGCGATATATATATATATATATATATATATATATATATATATATATATATATATATATATATATATATATATATATATATATATATATATATAATATAATAAATAAACAGAATAATAAATGATTAAGAATTGCAAAAGTAAAATTTGAAGGTCAAGCTCTACCTCAAAAAATAAAAATTTTTGGGCCAAATTAGAGAACTGAGATCTTACGTCCCAAAACCGCTACAATGTAAAACTGTAGTAAATATTGGCACACGAAGAAAAACTGTCGAAATGAACGCATATGTGCTTATTGTGGTTCTGACGAACATGCCACACAATGGAAATGTAGTAGGCCAAAGTGTGTAAACTGTGGGCAAGAACACCGCTCAAGGTTCAAAGAATGCATGTTTTATATGCACAATACAGAATTGAAAATCTTACAAGAAAGGGCTGGGATGTCTATAAAGGAAGCTAAATTGGAACTGAAAGTGAGCGGAATTCAAGATCCGTCTAAGAAACATACATTTTCTTCAGTAACAAGAACCAGTAATGAAACAGAAACGCTTACAGACAGAAGTAACAGAGCACATAAGGAAAAAATCCCAAGAAGAAAATGCCTTACAAACAAAAACTAAATTGGTAATAAATGAAGAAACAGGTACAAATGATATGGATAATATTTTAACAAATTCATATGAAGTATTAATGCAAATAGCACAAGAAGATGCTACTATAGAAGTAGTAGAGGAAAGCTGTGATGGACCACAAATTAAAGATAAAAAGAGACCGTTGGAGAGAACACCACCCAAACCGAAGAAACCAAGTATTAATAGATACACTTCGGTTAAACCAAAGACAAAGGATATGAAGAAAGAACAAAAATAAAACAAGTTAAAAATAGTAAAACCCATGGAAGCAGATGTCCAAAACATCGAAGAAGTTGAAGAGAACCATACCATTATGTCAAGGGAGAAGAGGTTACGCCATCTCCAATAACTGATACAAGAACAAATGAAACAAGAAGTATACCTGATAACATATGTGGATGCAACGATTGTTTCGTTGAATTGTGCAATAATAACAAAACATCACAAAAGATGGTTTAACAACATCATAATGCATTTTATGAAATATAGAAAAAAAGAAATAACTGATTTGAGCACCGTGAAAAAGGTCGCTTGTGCATTACACACTTAAAATATAAAGAAAAACAAACAAATTTCGTGAGTAAATTATTAGAAAAATCCAAATTGATAATACAAAAAAAGAGAGTAAAACTCGACCGCTATAACATAATATTTTCAATAGCTATACTATACAATGGAACGTTAATGGTCTGCAGACCAGATTACACCTAAGAGAAGCACAACGATTACTAAAAAGGATATGAACCAGTGATATTATGTTTACAACATGTCGACAAAACTGGGTCAACAGTAAGTTAATACACCTTAGCATCTACATCACGAGAGGAAGAAGGAAATTTAGGCACAGCCATATATGTACATAACAAAATATTTTACGACAAAGTACCTGTAAACATTACTGATTAGCAAATAACAGGTATTTAAAACCCGAATAAAAAACGATAATTATGTAATTTATAATTTATACAACCAACCTAATAAAAATTACAACAATGACAAACTTAAAGAATTACTTAACAATGCCAAGGAACCTAGGTGATTTTAATGCTCACAACTCAATATGGGACTATAATTGTTCGAACTTAAACAGAGCAGGGAATAAAGTGGAAGAATTAATGGACTCAAATGACATGTGCTGTATGAATGATGACGAAGTCAGCACATATTATTCAAAACACATGGAACATTTTCCTCAGTAGACTTAACTCTATGTACCTCAGATGTAGTAGACAGATTAGACTGGAATACAGTTGAAGACTTGAACACCAGTGATCATTTCCAAATATTAATTTCATTCTTACCAAATGATCCTGCAAATCGTCACTCACTATGACATTTATAAAGCAGATTGGGAGCGATATGAAATGCACACTAAGAATATTCCAACATTTGAATATTTAAGTGACCATAATGAAACTAAAAAATTACTTGTTGATTTCATTAAAAATGCTGCTGATAAAGCAACACCAGAACCAAAATCTTATCCAACAAAACACAAAGTCCCATTGTGGTCTGATAAGCTAACAGAATTAATAAAATAAAACACTCAATGGGGAGACGACTAGATCATTCAAATAAAAATAAATCATTACCGATATTAGAAATAACTTTACAAAAAATGACTATATTATTACTAGAAATTGATACATTAAAACCTCTCTACAAATCTGCATAGTTTAAAAAAAAGTAATTCAAGGAAGAATCATTTCATGGAGGAAATATGTGCAAGATCTCTCTGATAATAATACCATTCATAAAATATGGGAAAAATTCAGGAAAATAAATGGTACCCATGTTAAACCACCTAGACATACCATATTAAAAGATGGGAAAAGAACACTTGATCCGAAAGAAATAAGTAATGTAATTGGAGAAAACTTGGCAAATGTAAGTAGTGATAATAATTTAGATGAACACTTCCGCACTAAGAAAGTTAGTATAGAATTAATAACAATAAATTTTGAAACAATAGAAGATATATATTATAACTGAAAGTTTAATATGGAAGAGTTGGAATTTGCATTCTTGAACAGCTATAAATCTGCCCCTGGAGGTGACAATATTTATTTTGAGTTGATCTGCCACTTAGCACCTTCGGCAAAGTCATACTTATTACAATTATAATCACTTATGGCTTCGAAATTTATTTCTTGATGAATGGCGTAAAGCTATAATTATTCCTATCCCCAAACCTGGAAAGGATCCCAGTAATGTAAACAATTACAGACCAATTTCTTTAACAAGTTGCTTATGTAAATTACTAGAGAAAATGGTAAATACTCGACTAACATTCGAGAAAATAAAATTTCGACTCCCACTCAATTCGGGTCACAATGTAACAGATCTACATTGGATTCTCTATCTAACCTAGAAGACCATATACGAAGAGGATTTGAGCGAAAACAAATTACTATAGCCGTCTTTTTTGACACAGAAAAGGCATATGATACTACATGGAGATATGCAATATTGAAAATGTTACATAAAAACAGCATCTGTGGACATTTACCCAGGTTTATCCAAAACTTTCGGACAAATCGCACTTTTCAAGTGAGAATTGATGAAGTATTGTCAAGTACATTTCCACTTGAGAATGGTGTTCCACAAGGAAGTGTCCTTAGTGGCACACTGTTTATTTTAGCAATAAATAATACTAGTAAAAATCTACCTATTGGAATTAAAAGGAACTTGTATATGGATGATTTTGCCGTATATTATTTAGCATCTTGAATAAAACATGCAGAACGAATCATTAATAGAAGCATAATAAAAACAGATGAATGGGCCTCATCTGTAAGCTTTAAATTGTCCATAAATAAAACTCAAGCAATCATCTTTTATAAAAAAAAATGGAAAAAGGGTGAAGAAATAGATTTAAAAATCAGAAACCATAGTATACCAATTAGCCAAGCTGTAAAATTTTTGGGATTAGTATTTGATACTCACTTGAACTGGAAAGCCCATATAACATACGTGAAATCTAAATGTAAAAGAGCATTAAATCTAATTAAAAAACTATCAAACACTACTTGGGGAGCTGATAGACATACCTTTACTTTACTGTATAAAGCAACAGTGTTGTCTATCATTGATCATGGAAGTGAAATATATGGCTCGGCATCAGATGCAACGCTGAAAACGTTAGACCCAGTTCATAATGAAGGACTTAGAATATGTTCAGGAACCTTTAGATCATCACCAAAGTCATCTTTACAAGCTGAATAGCGAAGTAGTAACAATGAAGAGTGCTCTGAGAATTCAGACAAATGATTCTCCAACCAAAACATTATTTGGATTAAGAGATGTATTTATAAACAATCATCCGCCTCCTTTCCCAATTAGAGCTCGAAGATTGTTTGAGTTGCTGAATAAAAATATACAACTACCTTTAATAGTAAAATCACCTCCTCCTTGGACAATGAATAAAATGAGAATTTGTGCACACTTAAAACATTTATCAAAAAGTTATTCATATGCCCCAGAACACCATAGGCATCATGCAACAGAACATATAATCCGAAAAGGTCCACATTACGCAATATACACCGACGGATCTAAGTCACAGTACGGAGCGGGATATGCTGCAGTATCCCAAAGCAAAACATATCAGTTCTCTATACCAGACAATGCCTCAGTATTTACAGCTGAGTTATGTGCAATAATAGCATCAGCCATAAAAAATAATTAAAGAAGCCTCATTCAATAATTTTGTGATTTATAGCGACTCCAGACGCGCTATAGAAGCCATTTAAAATTACAATCCAAATTAAGTTTTCACTCCATAAATTGTATAATAATGGAAAATCTATATAAATATGTTGTATAATAATGGGAAATTTATATAAATATGTTGGATCCCTGCCCATGTAGGGATTAAAGGAAATGAAGAGGCTGATAAAGCAGCTAAAGAAGCGGTCCACATGACAGGAACTAAAGCAAACATCCCTTTTAGTGACTATATGAGATATATAAAAACAATCATTGTAAGTAAATGGCAAAATGAAGAACCTGAAAATAATAAATTAAAACAGATAAAATCCAGTGTTGGAAAATGGAGTTCACCATATCAGAGAGAGAGAGAGAGACACACACACAAGTAATTCTGACGCCTCTTCGAATAGCCCATACTCGTTTGACACATGGACACTTAATGAACAGTCCGCATGGCCCTCCTCCCGAATGTCCAGATTGCAAAGTGTTGCTAATAGTCAAGCATGTATTGTGTGAATATCCAAAATATAACCTGCAGCGATTATCAAATTCTGGAAGTAGATCAATGAAGAAAATTTTGTCAGAATCTTCTACATTTTCAGTAATACCAATTTTAATGTTCATGAGGAGTTGTGATTTAATCAATAAAACTATAAAATAAGTAAATAATAAAAATACGAAAACCCTTATGGTGTCTAATAAATTTTTAAACAACTAAGTTTTACAATGTTGCTTAACTTATTTTGAATTTTAATATACCTTTTTAGTGAGTATGTATGGAAACAAGTATAAATGTATTTATTGTGTGAACGTGTTCCAGTATGAGAGTGTTTGCGTTTGTGCAGTTTTCATTCATTTATCATCATACCGAATGACCTGTTTGGTCCCAGTGTCAACAACGTCGTAGTTTAGATTGGTAAAAATAAACAGATTTTTGTAAAGACTTCATTGTAACTTAACGACTGACGCAACGTAACTGATGACTATTTGGAAAAATATTAGAAATTCTATTTGCTTTCAAATTTAGTTTCTCAGAGTGACACGTTTTCATTTCACAGACATAACATTTCTAAGAGTAAACATATACCAGATTTGATGAAGTAATTAAATTTCGTTGTCAGAATAGCCATTTAGACGCGTGTCTCCGTACTCTCAGCTTTTGTTTTGCAAACAACGTCCCTTGTTCCTGAAGTCTGGTATTCTAGTTAAATTCGAAAAAACTTTTAATTCCAGAAATAGCTATTAAATTTAAAAGTAAACAGAAAATTCTGCGAGAAGATTGAAAACCTCAGTCATCAGCTCATTTGCTACATTTATGAAATTTTTTTTTTTTCTCAGTTGAAGATTCCTTATTATCCTCATAGCTACTGTCTCATTTTCAGATTCATCATTTGTGGTATAAACAACTTTCTGTAATTGATAATAATAATAATAATAATAATAATAATAATAATAATAATAATAATAATAATAATGACAAGCAACTAGGAATCATTTTTGCATATTATCGCATAAGTGGAATAAGACGAGAAGATTCTGTTATATTCCAGGCGGCCTATATTATTCTCAAAGTGGATACTTTTTGTTAATGGGTTATCTACCTCCCTCAGCATTCTGTTTTATCGACACAAATTGCTTTTATGTTCCTATCTTTCCATTCAGGTATATTTCATCTTCTTGTGCTCACTTTGTTTTACTCAATTATCTGTGATCAGTGATGACAAAATGGCATTAGTTAACTTCGTAAAAGTTTTGTTTCCTGCTTTGTGATTACCTGTACACCATCGACATATACACAGTGCACGTGTTCCAACATGTAACGACCATAATAACCATGGTGCCTATGATGGCAGATACCTTACAATCAATCATTCAATCAATGTGACATATTTAAGTAAAATATATGCAAGCTTCCTTAACAACCTATCAACACAAGCAAGAAAACTCAAGCTATCAAACCATAACGATAGGTAGGTGGAATACACTGAAACAAATGCAGGAGGGATTAGGCTACCATCAGCTAGAAACCAATTAATTTTTGTGAGAACGTCTGTGCCACCTTGTTAGGCCAAAGTTTTCTTGTGAAAATTATGGCGCATACCGATTAATATTATAATATGCAAGTGCCTACAGTCCATTAGCTATTATGATGAAACATATTAGGACATCGGTTTTATAATTTTGAAAGTTAATATACATAATAGCACAGCCATAACGCATCCTTTGAATCCTGCGCAACCATTGCAGGCATTGGCGGAAATAACCTCAAACGCATTCGAATAATAAGTGAATACTAATCATAATGTCTGCATCCACACATTTCCCTCGGCCACTTCCTTAGAGAAGAACACGACTTCATATTCAGTTTCCAAAGGCCCTCATTAAACCTTATGCTGTTATGTCTACGCAGATCATACAGACTGGCTGGGGTTAAAATTTCATGATAGGGTTATTTCCATGAAAAGATTTGAGTTCTCAGCGGAGCAAATGGGGTTCAAAGTTTATATCTTTAACTTGGCTTCAAGGTGAAGTAGTATCTCTGTCATACATCTGTAAAGAATAAGATGACATTACTAATGTATGACTGAAAAAAAATAATTAATAGACTATTCTTTTATCACAGTTTGATGAGCTGGGTATATTGCGCAAGTTTCAATATATTGGCTTACTTGGCGTTCCTTATTGCCGTTAACAGTTGCATGAATTTTTATGATAGAATAAAAGTGGATTTGCAATTATTGGCTCCAGGTCTACAAAATATTTGTGCAAATGAAAAAGGTGGACGTAAAAATCGTGTGAAGGAAGTATAAAGCATTGTCATATGAAAGCATGGTGCAGTGAAATGGACCTTAAGTAATGAGGATAACTGTGTATCTAATTTTGTTACCTTGCCACAATACTTCATTGGAGAATGGCAGATGCCACTTGATAGAAGAGTGTCTTTAATTTTGTTCTCTCAGTAATTTTAAACAAATAAAGCATGAAAATTATCCTTGAATTCATTACTCTACTAACAACATACCTGATGATGTTTATGCTATTCTAATTCCAACATTTGCTTTGCCAAAGTATAAATACTTCTGATTTATCCTCATACCCTGTTAAGAATGCACTGCTATATCGCTTGTGTGGTTCAAATGTTAAACTGCAAAACTTCTCCCCAAAAAAAAAAAAAAGAAATTAAAGTTGTAAAGTATTAGGATGTATGAAAATAATCTAGATTACCCATATATATATATATATATATAATATATATATATATATATATATATATATATATATATATAATATTAATATATTGCATATATATAATTTAATTCATATATTGCACATGTACAGTATATATATATCTATACACACACACACACACACACACACACATTATACACATTTTTATTGAGAAATATATATAATTGTATGTATATATATATATATATATATATATATATATATATATATATATATATATATATATATATATATATATATATATATATATATATTATAAAGAACCGTGAACCTATTTTACAGATGAATCCATAAAATATAAGAGTCTCTAAATCATTTCTCAATATATGTTGAACCGAAAAATATTATCACAGTAACAATACCGTTCCGAAACGTTTTGGATTCCAGATTCACCTGTACATATCTCGTACTACCCACACGAACTTATCCTTATTGTCCAGAAGATTTTCATTCTTCTGTTGTAATCTAAAACTTGTGTCTATCTCTCTCTCTCTCTCTCTCTCTCTCTCTCTCTCTCTCTCTCTCTCTCTCTCTCTCTCTCTCTCTCTCTCCACAAGAACTCCAGTCAAACAGAGCGAACTGATAGAGAGTAAGTAGCTTATTGAATCATTATATAATTTGCGTGACCCTATATATCGTGCCAGACACGGTTCCAGTCTCCCACTGCTGTTGATACGCTATTGCACTTGAAATAATTTACAGGAAAACCAATACATATTACATGTCTAGCTCTTTAGGTCGCTCAGACATGATGATCCACTTATATTCCAAAAGAATTGTCAACTAGAACTGAACAGACATATCCGTATCTGGGGCACATAATCACACAATCTGAGTGATACGGTTGTTGGTTGCTTAGAATGGTTCAAAAACCTAACATACACCATAAGAAAGGCTTGATTACCAGGTAAAGATGATTCAGCAATTTTCAGTGCAACATTTTTTACCTGTAAAGGTACAACTAGTTGATTTTATACATCCCTTGCCATTTCATCAGCGCATTTTGCTCAGTGGAATGACCACTATACTCGGATACTGTGGGCAAAACCAAATCTTCACCAGTATTATGGCATTTTCTATTTCTGCTGTTACTTGGAAATCTCATAGTCTACAATTAAACCTTTGTCTAATTTAGCTCCTGCTTTGCTAAGTATAGAATTAATTGTTCACTTTGTTTGAAAATATCACGAAGCTTTTTAAAGTAATCTGATGCTTTGTCTTTCTTGTTCGTGTGCTAATTCTCTAGTTATGTTTTAAGCTTACTTGTAGAGTTACATAAAACAATATATGTATAATGCTTTATTGTTAAAAGGCCAAAAATTACATAATTTAAGAAAATTATATTTATAAAAATGAAAATGTTAAAAATAAAACTTAAGAATATAATCAACCACATAGATTAAAACGTATTGGAAATGAAAGCTAAGAGGCAGTAGCGTGAAGTTCTGTGGCTTCCTCCCTTGAACCTGTGGCTCCCCAAATTCCCAATTTTTTTTTTTGACACTTATGAAATGTACTGTGGCCCCCTTGGTTGCTACATGGACCCCGTTTGGTTTAGATTAAGCAGGCTACTGCCAGTGCTGGCCCTATCTGTACAGCAGCCCGTAGACGATACAAACTTTGTGCCTTTGTCAGTATGGCTGCAAGGAGGTCTTTTTTTTTCCTCTCACCGTGAAATCAAACTACAGTTGTTCCTCTTGTATTGCTGCAACATCTATGTGTGCATCCTATAAAGAAACTCTACTGTTGTCCACAATGACATTCATAGTCGACTAACAAACACACCTTATCACTAGGTGTTCATATAGACCGCCTGGCAATATGCAAACCATGATTTAACGATCTGGTCCCCGTCTGAATTCAAATTAGGAAATAACAGACACTTGCTGATCCAAA
>NC_089748.1:81021649-81039149 GCF_040412425.1 Macrobrachium rosenbergii
GCACTCCAGCTGTTGCTAAAATAAAACCAACAATAGAATTAATTCACTTACATATTACACATGATGAAGAACTGCCAAAAAACCTTGGTTGAAAACTTTCAAAATAAAGATAGAATCATACACTGACTCACACTGTAACATCAAACGAAACATTCTCATATTTGTCAATAGCAAAGTCACTTCGCCTCTGATATTCCTTCTTCCTTTCTGCATTAAAGAAAAATTACGTTAAAGATCACCATGAATCTCAAAGTGTATGGTGCCATAGACCTAACTTGATTTGGGCCAGTTACAACACTTCCTTGGCCCTGTAGTACAGTAAATATATGATAAAATGAAGGTTTCCATAAATTCAGTGAGGCGTTCCAATAAAGTGTGTTGCTGGGTATAGGGAATAACTGAAATTACTATGATGCCACAACAACATTATGCAATGCCAAAATAAAAAAAAATCAGTGTTAAGCCATTTCCCACAAGAAGATAGCTCTTGGTAAAATGAAGGTCATTTACTGTCACAGTCATACTTAACCTTCTAAACCCAGTGTACAGAAAATTTCCACAACATTTATGACCCTTCTGTGTAGGGGACCTACACAGAGGGGTCACCAGCATACACAAATTGCACAATTCATCAATACCCTGCAACCACCCTCCCTTTCAGTACCTCTGTCACACCCTCTATACAGACCTCTCTAGGTCGTTTCGCCCATCACCTCTGATTTGTACACTCTTTTGTACCATCTTTTATTCGAATTCAAAGTCAGTTTGATAGAGGAGAGTTGGTTCAAAAATCCTTTCGATCACCTGGTACAACTATGTTTTAATACACTCCAAAACAGCAAGACTCTCCTATGAACTATCCCTTTCACTCTTATACTTTTAAAATCCTGGAGAACAGTACTCTAAGTCACAAAAAACGCTGCCCCGTCTTTCCCTATTGCTAAACATTTCAGTTATACCAAACGCAAAACTACTCGTCTTTCGAATTCCTACATACAGTGTCCCATCATCTTTGAATAAATGCCAAAACATACAGCCTTCTCATTCTTAAACAAATCAACTGTTATTCTCATCTGTATTACTTTCACGCACACTTAGAACCCCATGATGCATTATCCTTGCATATTTCTCGTTTTTGGCATGGAAATATAGTGTACAGAGCCGTTAAACCCATGCCCATTTAATTTTGCAACTTTTCACACCACACAGGGCAGCCACAGTAATCAGAATGTGATTGCAAATTGACCACATGTGGTGAGTCTTATCTGCCATTCAGTGGGCATTTCCGCCCGGCAATGGGTCAACAAACCTTCACCAGATGACTCTTTGTTTGGGTGCATCATACCGAGACCTCAACCCATTGACACTTCTAGGGCAAACGAGTCAAAGCAAAGATACTAGCTTGACAGATAAACATACACACACGCACACACATTATATATATGTATATATATATGTATATATATATATATATATATATATATATATATATATATATATATATATATATATATATATATATATATATATATATATTGTTTTTTGTTTTTCTATTAATATTCCCCAAAACCGATTTCTCCTTTGGACGGGGTGATGACAAGATACAGCTTTCCATTGCACCATTGGAAGAGAGCAGAAACAGAATATCTTTCACTTTTTGGCCAAACGCGCTTATCAACAAGATGCAAAGGAAATTGTTCTTCCTTAGATTAGGATGCTGTTCTACATCTATTTTACCGTGGTTGGATACTGAACTTGGAAATGCATGACAAAACACATTCCAAAGAAGATGGGGCGTAAGAGCTTTCGCTTTGAAAACCCGTCATATTTGTATGAGCAATTATGGTCTGGCTTAAAACACTTGCCTATATTCTTTACGTCTAAAGAAGTGTTTCACCTGCGATGCTCATAAATTTTTTTATAGGAAAGACAACATTCCAGTAAAACAGTTATTTATGACGCTTATTTATAATGGCACTGCTGCTATCAGGAAAGGAATGGGAATATTGGAGATCCTACTTCCCGCTTTTGATTATTGTAAGACTAGTCAGACTACTGACCGTTCCTTGACTCTCTTGGGCAGTATTCTTATCAAAATGCCCGCTTTACTAAGACAACCAAAATTCAGTTTAAAATCTCCACTAAATTTGCCGAATTTGAACACCTGCCTTATTTGTACCTATTACAACCATTATAACTCTTGATGCACCGACGGCTTGAACAGTATTGATCACAATGCTCCTCGGAAAACACTATTTAATTCCATTGTAGAGCAAAGCTATATGAAAATATATTATTTCCGAGGTAGAGCAATTGGATATTAAAGGACGTTTGTAGCACTGATTGTATATGAATCACGGTGATGTGATAAAAAGTCATATATATATATATATATATATATATATATATATATATATATATATATATATATATATATATATATATATATATATATATATATATATATATATACATACATACATACATATATGTATGTATATGTATCAGAAACGCTCGATAACATGGCAATTTTCATTGGTCTGCCTGTTTCTCTGTTTTCTTATAATCAGACAATTGCCATAAAAAATTCAAAAGTATCAAGTTCATGTTCCTACGAAAAGGCTAAGCGCACCAAATTTGGCACAGACTCATATATCATAAAGGTGGAGAAAGTTGATATTACTTGAACCAATCAGGATGCACTATAATACTTGATGGACCAATCAAAATTTATTAACAGTATTACCATTCATGATGTTGCTTGCTCCCAAGAATATAAATATTCATACCTTTTCTGTCTGGCGTTTAATGTCGTCTCAATGGAAAGAAGTATCTTTAGTTCCTCAAGCATTTCTGGGTAATATAACTATAATAAATGACGGCCTTACAAGTTTGAGAGTTTTGGAAATGTAATCTAATCGCCGTGATACATAGGCCTACAGCTCAAACAGTTTGCAGTAAATGAACTTTCGCTTCAATGATTTACCCCACTTATTCTTTAGTGATAATTTTGGGGCATATTTCAAAGCATCGATCGTTTATGCATACAGGGCGGGCTTATTCTGAACCTCCTGATGAAAACTCCTGCCCCAAAGAACAGTCAACTCCTTCGGTCCATGACCTGACTTATCAGGACAGTTCGACCATCGAAATATCCGTATGGCATGCCACATAATGGCTCTGGTGCCCAGATACCATCAGCTAATTGACGACCTCACCAAGACACTTAAATTAGTTTAGACAACGAAGTCCGATGCCAATGCTTTGTTTTTGAACGTGTTTATGTGCCAATTTTATAACGAAAATTCGAGAGAAAGACAGATGCAACTGGGCTGAATACTATGAAGGGCGTTCCAGACTTTTAGGTTACCTATTGAGCTCAAAGGTGCTTTAGTTACGAAAGACAATCTTTTCTGTTAGTAGGTACAATTTGCATGTTTAAAGTCTGATTCTGAAATGGATAAAACATCTGTGTGGTACGAATAACGGCAGCAGTCTCGGGCTCTCTTCATTACTAACTATGGTCCAGGGTTGAGCGAACAGGGTTGCCTAATGCATGAGGTTATAGTACGAAGTTTAGGTACGAGGGAAACAGCCAAGGAAAATAGGCCAAGAAAGTGCCAAAAAACGGGAACTAGGTTTACTGGGACAACATTTTCACCTAGTTCTCTAAGTTAAGCATACCTTAGTTTAACTAGACCACTGAGCTGATTAACAGCTCTCCTAGGGATGGCCCGAAGGAGTAGACTTATTTTACGTGGCTAAGACCCAATTGGTTACCTAGCAACGGGACCTACAGCTTATTGTGGAATCCGAACCACATTATACCGAGAAATGAATTTCTATCATCAGAAATAAATTCCTCTAATTCTTCACTGGCCGGCCGGAGAC
Source organism: Macrobrachium rosenbergii (assembly GCF_040412425.1). Taxonomy (NCBI): domain Eukaryota; kingdom Metazoa; phylum Arthropoda; class Malacostraca; order Decapoda; family Palaemonidae; genus Macrobrachium; species Macrobrachium rosenbergii. The sequence continues at coordinate 81,025,541 of NC_089748.1, forward strand.
TCGAACGCGGGCCCAGCAGAGTGCTAGCCGAGAACTGTACCAACCCATCCAACGAGGAACTTCCACCTAGTTCTCAGTGCATCAAAATTTTATTAATACAAAAGCAGGTAATATATATATATATATATATATATATATATATATATATATATATATATATATATATATATATATATATATATATATATAGATCAGAGAGGCATATAAGGCCAATATAGATGAAAATCATATATATGTAAATTAATGTTCTAACAGACCAAGGCCAACTAGATGAAGTCATAAGTGTAAATTAATGTTCTAACAGAGAGAGAGAGAATTGAGAGAGAGAGAGAGAGAGAGAGAGAGAGAGAGAGAAAGCTGTAATTTAATAATGCGTCACAATAAGACAGAATAAATTCATTTTGACTGAGCTTTGTAACACTGTCATTGATATTCATCGCCATATCATAGGTTAAGGAGGCACTGTTCATTTCAGTTCATGGGAAAAATTAGATTTTGACAATATTATCAAGACATCAACCCATTAAAGAATTCCTGAAAACAGCTATCAAAAATGTAAAATACCATTTCAGTATCCGTATTACCGTACACAGTGATGTCTCACGGATTAAGCTTTCTTTATTAATTAACTGGGCAGTTAATTTCTGTGCCTCTGCTTTTGGCAATGAGATTTCAAACCAGAGACTTAACACTAAATCACTTCATGGGAAATGTGAAATAAATAACACACTACGATGTACACACACACACACACTATATATATATATATATATATATATATATATATATATATATATATATATATATATATATATATATATATATATGTGTGTGTGTGTACATATATATATATATATATATATATATATATATATATATATATATATATATATATATATATATATATATATATATATATATATATATATGTGTGTGTGTGTGTGTGTGTGTGTGTGTGTGTACATATATATATATATATATATATATATATATATATATATATATATATATATATATATATATATATATATATATTTGTGGGAAGGAAAATTTACTTGCATTGAACAAATGTTGCTGTGGTCATAAGAGACCACTTAGTTTTCATTAAAGACTAGAACCAGAATAGTGTGACGTTCAGTAAATTATAATAACTTAAAATCACGATGAAATAATGAAAGATATTTTTACTAGCTATTTTAGGTCGGCGACTATGATTATAAGAAACTAAGCCCTAACCACTTCGAAGATGATGCTATTGAATAACGTGCGATAAAAAATTTCTACTTCTACCTCCTCCATCATTCATAGTGGTAGAAAAAGTAATAGAAAATCAATAGAACTAACCATCCTTCAATTTATTTATTCACTGAGAAAAAAAGATACGTGCTGGTGTAACCCTCTAATCCAAAAGCGAATTAATTAATCCCCAACAAAGACACAAACTAGGTCTACGTTTATAACCGACTTGTGAGCAACAAAGGAAGGAGACCGAAAACGGAAGGCAGAAATACGGCTGCGATGCCTGTCGCCAGTAATCCCTCTGTGGATTCCAATAACGAAAACATATCAACGATAACAACAGCAACTACAAAAACAACGAGCAACACCGATGCCCGCAACAATAAACCATGGCCTCATGACACCGAAAGATAAAAGGCGCGACTCGGCGGTGCGCTGCGCAGTCTTTTTCAATCGGGAGGATCCCTCGGCGCAGGCAGAAGAGACCAGAGACCAGGACGAGGAGGACCCTGATCGAAGATTTATTGCAATCCCAGATCGTAGTTGTCGAAGTGGCCTATCAGATGGAGGTCTTAGAGTAAGACGAATGGGTAGAGGTCTTAGGCACGGTGGCCGCGTAATCAGTAAAGCAGGGAGAGGGAGATGAGGGGGAGGGAAAAGGGGGAGGACTCTAAACCAAGGGGGTTAGACGATAGATGAAGGATAGAAAGATTTGGGGAGCAAAGAGTCAAAGGCTTCTCCTCCCCCATTCCCCATTGATTAATTGGCAGATGTAAGAGGGCGAAAATTTTTTCTTCTTCCTAATGAATTGATGATTCCTTCTTATCTTGTTCTCCTGAAAGATAGCCTTGACTTATCGATATGTCCCTAGGTATCCTAAAGTGAGTCTCGATAATCAAGCGTTATTGTACATTAGAGAAACTCTGATAACTTTCATCATTTTCATTTATCATTTCAACTTTCCTATGTCAAAACTACTTTGCGAAATACCCATTGAATCAAGGAAATTCAGAACGTCATTATATAAAAAAATCAAGAGAACATCTTTAGAATTTATATAAGAAAATAGTCTTTGATCTACTATATAGCTCAAACATGAAAAGCAGTAAAAAAATATTGTGCAATTTGAGGAGAGCGTCAAGGAGGTGAAGCGGGTATCAGATTAGTCCTTGAGTAAGACGGATAACGCACATTGTTATTTTGCAGGAAACCCCCACTAGTAATTGTGCTCAGGATTACCCATTCAGCCATATTTTGAACAGCTTATAGAATTAAAAGCGAGGAAAAATAAGGCTATGCAGAAGGTTTAGATTAATTAAAATGGCTTACGGGAATTCCAGTGTGATATATAAAACACGATTTTTTAGATCGATGTATATATGTAAACTGCATACGCAAACGCGAAAGCATTCAGCTATACAGTGCACATCTATTTATAAATCCGATTAGAAATTTTCACCGACCCTCTGACTACGCTGCCTCCGGTGAACTCTTTTTAATGGAGCAAGAGACGAGAGCTGGCTGGTTCATTCAAGACCCCACACATTCATATGGAAATGATGGCTTCGGTCCCGATAGGACCTCTTAAAAACCCCCAACAGACATGGGCGATAATACTGTAACAAATCGCATGAACCCCGACTATTGTAATTTCCATGAACGATTCGAGAGGGCCGAGTTTTTGAAGCGATGTGGAAGGTGACTGGGTTTGCTCTTTCATGATTCTTAGCCTACGGTGGGTCGACGTGGATGACATAGCCTTGCGTCAGTGTTAGAGAACGACAAGCCTAATGCTGGATAAGGGACTCCGATTGCCCGCTTCCCCACCCCCTCCAACAACCATAGTATCGCTGCCGCCATCACCCTCGCTAAATGCTACCTATTGTGGAACGAGGAGTACCTCCACTTATCAAATTATCAAAGCCTTTAGCCATCGCACTCATCGGGGGGTGACTCTTCATCTATTTTTTATTTTGCTACAATTTATTGTTACTTTATTTCCTACCCTATCTCCTTTCTTCGGATTTTTCTTTTTTATAAAAGGCAAGAAAAGTAAAGGGAGATGCTGCAAATAATTTCATGCATGTGTGTCATTCAGTTTCTTTAATTGACCTGACTTGTAAAAAAACTGAGGAAAGCTGTTATAATTTCAAGTTTTCGTAATATTTAAAATATGCTATGTGTGTAGATATGATAAGCAAAGTTAAGTATATCTTAGTTTAACCAGACCACTGAGCTGATTGACAGCTCTCCTAGGGCTGGCCCGAAGAATTAGATTTATTTTACGTGGCTAAGAACCAACTGGTTACCTAGCAACAGGACCTACAGCTTATTTTGGGATCCGAACCACATCATGACGAGAAATGAATTTCTATCACCAGAAATAAATTCCTATAATTCTTCATTAGCCGGTAGGAGAGTCGAACGCTGAGCCAACAGAGTGCTAGACGACAGCTCTACCCACCCCTCCAACGAAGAACTTAGATATGATAAGCAAAGAAGTTAACAACTCCAAAAGTCCAATGAGAAATTCTTCGAGGTGAGGGAGTGCCAAATTCAAAGGCGTCGTGAATACGTATAATGAGTCTGTATCTGAATCTAATTTACCCAGATTCCTGTGACATCTCTATGCCAGTAAGTGGTACAGAGAGGTACAGACCAAGGGGAAGAGTAGCACTGAAGGGATTGTTAAAGAGTACAATTAATGTGTTACTCAGAGGATTTGATGAGTAAGAATAAGTATGGCATAAGACAGAGTTATGATAATAAAGGTGTACGATCCAGGAATGGAAGAGAGTAAGAGTGAAAGGAAAGGTTTCTGGGATTCTGAATCTGTGCCTCACTGGGTTTGCAAAACGAAAGAGGGTGACTGTGCTATGTGGTTTAAAAACAACAACAAGTGACAGAGAAAGAGATGATGTAGTTAGGAGGTATGGAGGTTCTTGTAGTGAACTGTAAAGTCTTGTGGAGATGTTTTCGGTATGTGACTTGGCTGTAGGAAAGATAAAGAGGTGATGAGAAAAACTTCTTTTTTATTATGTGTCATTGCAGAGTTGATGAAAGAGTAGTTGACCGAGGGCATATATGATAAATATCTGGCTGAGTAAAAAACGAGAATAGATGCTAGTTTAAGTCGAACAGAAAGGGTTGAAAGTCTTGCAATAACAATGACTCAGACAAGTGAGTTTGATTAGGAAGTGGGAGTAACATTAAGAGAATATGACTGATGAATGGGCTAGGGTTAAAGACACTGAGCGAGGGGTATATATAAGGAGTATGCAAACTTCAGTTATTGCAAAATAGAACCAGCAGATAGCATTTGGGAGATTGGAGGTTAGGAGGGGGGATTATGATAAAATGAGAGGATTAGCTGAGGTAAGAGAAAAATGAAGTACATTTGTGGAGAGAAAAAAAAAAGTGGAGATCATGTAACAACGCACAAGAGGATAAATAAGGTAATTAAGGCCGAATTGGGTGAAAAGGTTTGGTATATTGAAACGTTTAGCTGTAGATCTAAGAAAAAGTTGTTCTTTAGAGAAGTAAATGCTGAAAGAAAGACTTCTTAACAAATTGATCTTACACTACAAAATACAAATGTAGAAGCACTGTCTGAAGAGAGTGCAATCATATTTCATTGCAGTAAACATTTTGAAGGTTTTGGAATGTGGCAGATATAGGAGAGGTAGATGTGAATGACACATGAGAGCCGATGAAGGTCATTAGGAAGTTAACCGAGAGGTTGAAGAATATAATGGTCTAAGGACTTTATGGACTTTGCACGTGAGATGCAACGGTACTGAACAACTATTAGGTAACATGGATGAGGAAAGATAGTGATAGAATAGATGAGGAGAAGAATATGGCGTTTGTGTAAAAAAATGAATTTTTTTTTAGAGGTGACATCACGAACTTGAGGGGAATAGCACGACTTTGATTATATGAGAGAGAGCATGTTAGGAATTTGCTTAAGAAACTAAAACAAAAGTCAAAATGCATGAGAAGAGGTCAGGACTTAGATAAGGGAGGGGTTGAAGCAGACTTTATTATACAACGGTTGTTCGACAGTAAAGAGGAAGAGGGTGCCGAAGATATATGATGGAGAGGTAATTTTCTGAGAGCTACTGAACACTTTATTGTGAAATGAAATATGTTGGATTATGCAGATGGAAGAGTGACTGATTTCTGTAAAAATGGGTTTGAGAATAGGGTGTGTCATGTTTCCATGATTCTTCAGTGATGCGAGATGACAGAGAAAAGACAGGGGATGTTGGTGGGATAAGGAAGGGGCTGTCAATGGTGAGTGGAGTGGCTGTGCCTGTACTGTAGATGATGTGGCTTTGACTAGAAAGATAGTGAGGAGAAAACCGCTGAGGCTGTTGAAATCGTTGGAAGTTAATGTGAACAAGGAAAAGTTTATGGAGATAATGTAAAGCAGGAAGATGGAACAATGAGTGTAAATATGGATAACAGAAGAATGTAAATGGTTGAACTGCAGTAAGCTAAGTGAAAAAGTGAGTCACAGAGTAGGCAAAACAAGAAAGATAGTGGAGAGCATGTAAACGATCTACTCTACAAGTGGAGTGTATATGTAAGCCAAAGTTGGAACGTACAGTAAGTGGGGACTGGTGACCCAATTATCCTTAATGTAAGCATGTGCAGATGCTGAATGCAGATGAAGAAAAGATGGTTGAAGATGTTAGTAAATGGAGTAAGAAGATGGATTAGTGTTTTGAAAACGTTTGGTCATGTAGAAAAAATGAAATCAAAGGATCTTGAAATTAAGAAGTTACCGAGCGCAAGCTTTTTGCATTGGGATTCATCGAAGATTCACCAGTTGAAGAATGAATGTGAAAGGGGCTACTGCCGTGTTTTTCTCTGGAGATAACTCTATTCAAGAAAATAGGATAATTTGGAGAAAAACAATTTGTACATTATATTTTAATATATATATATGTATATATATATAATATATATATATATATATATATAAATATATATATATATGTATATATATATATATATATATATATATATATATATATATATATATATATATATATATATATAACATATATGTATACGTATACATTGCTTTTTCCAAATTACTATATTTTCTTGAATACAGTTATCTCCAGAGAAAAACATTCATTCACATTCATTCTTTAACTGGTGAATCTGGGATGAAGCCCCGTGCAAAAAAACTTGCAGTAGTAGCTCTCAGTAAATACACGTACCTATATATATATATATATATATATATATATATATATATACATATATATATATATATATATATATATATATATATATATATACATATATACATATATATATGTATATATATATATATATATATATATATATATATATATATATATATATATATATATATATATATATATATATATATATATATATATATATATATATATATATATATATATATATATTCATCCAGTACCAATGTTTCCGTGGTATATATATATTCATCAGAAACACTCAGAAACACTCGTATATAAGCGCTGGCAGGAGAGGTGAAAGGAAAATTCGGAGACACCGAACTTTCCTATATTTTTCAAGACATGATCACAGCAACGGAAAGAAGAAAAGGTACAATACTGTTCATTACATTCGTCTTATAAAAAATTCGTAAACAAGAGTAAAGATCAGCTATCTAGTTGCTAGTTTTAGAAAGTACGTATTACAGCAAACAGCCACTATTATGAAGAGTATTTTATGAATAACTGCTATCTTTGTTATCTTTTGATTTTTGAATATTTCAATTTTAATTACATTATCAAATTTTTTAACACCCAGCATTGAGATGCATAATATTAACTTTAACAGTTAAACATGATTCTATTATTAGTCTGTCTATATGGCTTGATTTATACAATGTGGTTGTATCTTTCCAGTTTATTGCATGACCTTCGTCTCTTACACGAATCAAAACTCCAATAGACTGATTACCAGTTCGTACATTATAACGACGCTATGACATCCTTGTGCAACAAAATCCACAGTCTGTCCCATTTACACTTTATCACAATCAGTATTTGGAATAAAATATTCACATCCTATGTCAGTTTCTTTGGGTTTATTATTTATCAAAAACGTTCTAATACAATTGTCATATTTAAAAACAACGTTTATTTTAAATTCCTTCAAAAATTTAGGGAGATGATAAAATTCATTGTAATATGGTAAACATAAAAAATTCTCAGTTCTAAACTCCTTCTCATATTTGAACCCGTTTCCGATCATTTGAGTCTTCCGTTCTTTTAAGTTCCTCCGTTCTTATAGGTTTATTTTTTGTTCCATTGCTTCAGGTTTTTATTCTTACCAGTTAGCCCCTCTTTTATGTATGTTTGTTTTGAACTTATAACAAGAGAATTTTAAAGATTAACATTTATATCTCATACCTATGAAAGTATGTCAAATAATGCCGTTAGTGTTTCAATGAAATGCGAATTATTTTTCATAGACACACTACAGCGGCCACAAACACCTCTCACTTTAACCTTACCAGCATTCCTCCTGAATATCAGTAAAAGCTTTAGTTAGACAAAAAGATGCATATTTATTTTTTCATAAAAAACGTTGCCCACCCAAAATAGAACCTTCCAAAAATTCAGTACATCAATTACAGATTCCCGAGAGACTTCGAATATCTTTACGGATGCGGCATAATGTTTTGTGGATGAGGAAGTGCATGATAAAGGCTTTGTGGAACAAAAAATCGTCAGGTAAATATCATCACTTTCTGTTGAATGTAAAACTGACTGGGACGGGCACCCAAATTATTTTCTTTGTCCAAAGACTACAGAGAACAAGACAGAGAAGTATGAAGAAAGAGAAAAATGGTGTCTGGCTCTGAGCGATAAACCTAATTCCTGAAGATGGAAGATGATTGAAGTCACGAAAATCGGAATAAGTAAAAATGTTCGAAAGTTCTGCAATAGAAAAACAGTCGCTGCATCGGTGCAATTAAGGGTCTTCACATATTAAATGTGGGAAGAAACGACCTGATGGGTGTTACGATGTTACTTAGGAGGTGGTGGACCTCCCACTTTAAGCTTTTCGGAAATGGCTGAAATGGTACAGTCACGCTCAAAACTAACGTCTCATGATTTTTTTTCTGTATTATCCAAAGTCTCAGGCACAAAGCAAAATGTCATATGATGCAAAGTAGTGTTAAACTTTTTTAACTTCAGAAAGCAAATATGATGACAAGTTTATGAATTCACAGATAAAATGATTTTTCTTGTGGATATATAAATATGATTGCTTTTATGCATTAGTATCATTTGTACTCTCAGATCAAAGCACAGAGTGACAAGGTTGGCAGTGCTTTCAATACCAGTACACACAAGTCGCTACTCTAAGTTGTCAACATTACTGCCTCCATAGCATATAACAGTAGACCTAATAGGGTCAACAATTATAAAAAAATGGAAAATATAAATATGAATTAAAAATAGTTTTCTTAAAAATTTAGACTATGTTCTAAATTCCTGTATGTTGCAACAATCCTTTATAGGCCTAAAAAGATCTAAGGCTTCTGAGATGCAAGCTAGTTTACCAAAGGATTTAGTTGTAGAGAATTCCTTTTCTTTGAAGAATAAAAGATGATGATTTTTTTAATCATATCGAGAAGATAGTTAGCTATTTAAATCGTTAATAATATTAACTTCTAGGCTTTTGCAACAGTTTTTAAACTGATGAAGACTGTTATTTTCTTAAGTCCTTCTGCTTAACTTTGGTATTATTGATTCATAAGGTAACTAAGATAGTGTAGATAACTTCATATACCTGTCAGCAAGTAAAGAAAACTAACGTGTTACATGCAGGGCCAAGAACAAAATCTTTATGTCGTATATACTCAAGCCATGCTCTCCTGTTGATGTTGGTGAATGCGTTTTAGCTACAGCAATACTTTTATATTTATCCATTTGTTTTTTCATCAGCGTTGAAATGTAAAAATAATCAAATAGGACTATCTATAATTTAATGGTTGTAATACCAGAAATATGATATTGTTACAACAAAATTTTGTTTATTTTTTTTTCACTTTACTATTTGAACCTAGGTCCACTACAGACATTTTTTATTGAATGCATCTGTACTGGAAAGTCTTGGAAATGTTTTGTCACCTGTTTTTCTGAAATTTGGCTATACATAAAATATTCTTACAATTTTGATATATATGACAGATTTCACTCTTAGGAAGCCTATTATGGCGTTATTTCATAAAACAAATGTGTTTACGCAGTCAAAGAAGAGATAAAAATGCAGCATACTAGGTTGCCAGTTAGTGACTTTTGAACGAAATTCTATGCAGTCAGGTATCATCAGTTTTGAGCATGCCTGCACCAATGGATAAAGAAAGACAGAACTAGCTTGTGATGGAAAGAAAGATGGCCATGGGGGGAGAAATGAGCTGTGTAATGGATGAAAGGAATTACCTATGTCTCAGCAATATCGAAAGGGAGTGCAAAACTGGAAGTGATACTCCAAACACGGACAATAAGAACATGAAATTTTAATAACTGGGATGAAGAAGAATATTATTGTTTCTAAAAGCACACATCAACTTTAAGAATCAGAAGCGACAATCTGAATCATGCAGTCTCTCCGAGACAATTCTGGAGTAATATAAACAACAAAATGCTCTTAAAAGTGAGGACAGCAATTGATACAATAAAGGCTATGAACTAAACCAAGTTAGAACACAAAATATTAGAATAACTACAGATAATGTGAACTGATTTCTTATCAAATGAAATGTTAGCTCTACGACAGCTAACTTGATAAGCCTACGTTGGTGCAGGTTTGCTGTTGAGTGTCACGTATAACTTATAAGCGTTCTTCATTCGTAGAGTAAAATTCAAAATCCAACATTAGTTTCACCAGTGTGAAAGAATGTCCGGCGACCTTTGGATAAAAATGATTGGAAGTCAGTGCAAACGATAATGGAAACTGAAACCTCCCTACCGCTTTATTTGGATGAGGTAATGATGACTCAAAAATGTCCCTGAGTGGCGAATTATAGCAAGCAGCAGCATCTGTGTGTGGCGAATCTTCATCTCAAGTTAACAGGGTCACTTCTTTTACTGTTCATCTGAAAACAGTTGAGTCAAACACTAACTCCTACTGTGCATTTTATCGTCACTGCTATAATTTCGTATACTTCAGCCCATTCTATCAACGGTGCTTAAATTTTCTTTCAACAGTCGCTGAACTCAGTGCCGCTGCGTCTCAGTGACATTTTGCAGATAGCGAGCGGGAGAGGAGATTGTCTGATCACTTTTCTTCTTGACTACAAACTGTGGAAAATATTGTCATTAATTTTCCATGTTTCCACCTTATAACTTTCTGTTGTATTAGCAAGTGGATCAATATTTGAAGTGATAATTCATCTGACGCTATCATTTCATTCTTTATATATCATGAACAAAATTTGTTTTTCTTTTTTGGCTTATTTAGCATGCAAATGACGATGAAAGCTCGTTTATCAGTCATTCTCGAATACAAAATTCAATTGAAAGAAGCTGTAATCTCGGCAGAATTACCTTTCAGAAAGCGCACTGTTTTGTTCTGAGACCATAGTAACTAGTAATGATGATAGCAGATGATATCGAAACGCATTATGCGAGATTATGAGGGACAGTGAACAGTTGTGAATAGCATAGCTTAAAAAGGAAAGAAGAGGTGATTTTGTTATTTGAATAAGGACACTTTTAGGCAGAGTATTGTTTAATCGGCTGATTTTCATATTCCTTAATAAAATCTTGTTATCTAATACGACCGACAGAAAATTGAACACTTCTTATGGCTAGATCATATTCTCCAATACGTATATATCTGGAAAGAAATAGCTATTAAAGGGTAAAAATCAAACTGGAAAATATGCGAGAGGATGCACATTCTATCATTTTCACAAATACTTCCAATACCACAATAACTGCTATACAAAATTATCTTGCCATTACTCAAGGATGACAGAATTTGTGGAGTAGCAACTAAATTTGACGGTATCTGAATGGCATAGAGATTTGACATGATTATTGAGAAAGATGTTGCGTTCATCGTAATTTATAGTTCAGTTATTGGTTATACAATCATCATAAAATTCTATGAAGCATGCAAAAAATTATCTCGAAACCTCAACTAAATTTCAGAATCATAGTCATAATTTAAATTCAAGCATGAAATCCGCTTTAATTTGATATAATAAAGAAATGAATCCCTGGAAATCAGAATTTTCATCAGAGAATGCAAATCAAACATAATGTTTAGGAAGATCAGATCATGAATATGTTAAAGGCACAGGGTTCAACTTCAAGATCAAGGTAATTGCTCAGTCTGTAGCCATATCCGTTTGGGAATCCCTTCACTGGGAATCACTGACAGAATAACAAGGCATATCATGGTTAATGGCTAAGTTATTTTCCCATTGCGACTCATCAGTTTCTTCTATAAAAAAAAAAAAAACAGATAAGTTGACAATTATTTCAGAAATATCCGATAATATCTGAAAAAAAAGGAAAGGCAATACCTTCCTCTTCACTCTCTGGTCAACCTACTCCACTCAATACCAACAAAAACGAAGACATTTTCTAGACGCTTACAAACATAGACAGAAACAAAAGAGAAAAGAGGAACTCTCTAGCCCTTAGTGTCCTCCTGTACGGCTCCTGTTGTTTCAGATAAAAGCTGAAGGAGGGAGGGAAGGAGGGTTGGGTCTTCTTTTGAAAGATCTGCATCTGCAGCTGTTGTTCATCAGTAAAACGACACCTCCTTTGCAAACAGATGTCATTACAAGATGTAATTCAGGAGGATGAGTCGGCACCACACATCGTATGCTAATAACTCTAAATGATCTAATTAACACGATAGCATCGATACGAGCTCAAATGTTATGAAAGAAACGCAGTGTAAGCACGGACCAGCGCAAACACATATCATTGCAATTTTGCTTTTGTATAACTAATATTCCGTGAATAAAAATGCACTCATTCGAATACATAGCATCATTAAATGATACCAACACGAGAATACCTTTACATAATGGACAAGCGTACACAAATACATGCTCAAATAACTACATGCATATTCGTGCATGAATTAACTACATTTGCATGCATAATTTATATACGTCCACTTATTTTACATGGAAAAATGGAAAAATGGGTGGTGTTGTGCTTACTCCCAAAGCATAGGTTTGGGAATGAGCACTGCTTCCACTGTGATAACAAGAGTGAATGAAGACGCAACGCATTTGTTTATCCGACGTAAATTTGACACTAACTTACAAGATAGTGCACTACAATTATTAATGCAGAATGCAGGGTAGATTTTAGCTAAATCTTTGAGTCACTCGATGAATATCATAGAAGCCTTTGATTACCGAGAAGGATGTATATAATTCTTCATCAAAATACAGAACTGTCTAAAATACCAGTTAATTAGCAATGCACGAGTTTAAATATGCAAGAGTTATTATTGCAGTAAAAAAACATGCAATTACGGATGCAGACTTTATTAAGGTGATTACTCCTGCTACCTCTATCAGAGCCAAAAAGTTTTCTCTCTATAAAAACAAACCCATGGATACAGGCACAGAAACCATTCATTAGACAGAAATCAGCACATTAATGTATTTGTGCTTGGAATGAATATCGGCACTTTGAAAACGTATCTCAAATACATTTTGGTGATATATATACAAATATTTAACACAAATTACAGACCAACGAGAAAATGTTTTTGAAAATATGTAGTGAAGTGTTAATGACTGATCATAAACGAAGAATGTTCATATGAATGTAATGACTATTATCGAACTCAAGATACGTCTAATGAACTGGTAAAGACACGAGACTGTCAGTACTCAAAACATGACTGTGACTGATTAAGAGCTTCATAATAAGTGACAAACTATTTTGCTCACAAGAAATACGAAATCACCGTTAACAAGGAAGAAATTTATGCACGGTCTTTATGTGGGTTCAGGAACTAAATCGCCCTTATCTCAGAAAAGAGAAAAATGAAGTCGTAGGCCGTGGTGAAAACTACTGGCAATATGACAATCGTTCTAATACAAATTCGTGCGTTTTACAAATACACCAAAGACACGTAAAAATTTATGGCGCAGTCTAAATGTATGAAGACAGATGCACACACGCATATATATATATACATTATATATATATATATATATATATATATATATATATATATATATATATATATATATATATATATATATATAATTATATATATATATATACATACACACACACACACACACATATATATATATATATATATATATATATATATATATATATATATATATATATATATA
>NC_089748.1:81044149-81046649 GCF_040412425.1 Macrobrachium rosenbergii
AACAGCAAGTCTGCTGTTATACAGGAATATCCACGGAAGGCTATGATTCAGCTATCCCACCATTCTTCAGCAGATGAGGCCTACAGGTAAGGAATACCTGCTGTTCCAATAAAGACTCCATGTTGCTAAAGCTGCCGAGAACCTGACTCGCTGCTATGCTAAACCCGACTGACTGTCTAAAAACAAGGCGACAGACGTCAACTCACCACACCAAAAACAAACACAGGAGGACGAGTAAAACGAGGAACAATCGAAATAAGATTGCTCCATTAAAACCACTGAAAAAATAATACAGAATAATACAGAGAGAGAGAGAGAGAGAAATATATGTAAATATATATATATATATATATATATATATATATATATATATATATATATATATATATATATATATATATATATATATATATATATATGTGTGTGTGTGTGTGTGTGTGTGTGTGTGTGTGTGTGTGTGTGTGCATTATATATTCTCTCTCTCTCTCTCTCTCTCTCTCTCTCTCTCTCTCTCTCTCTCTCTCTCTCTCTCTATATATATATATATATATATATATATATATATATATATATTCTATATATATATATATATATATTTCTAGTCTTTTCTCCGAACCCTCAACGTGATATCATACATAACAGAACAATTCATGCGCAGCTACTGTATACCATTACCTAATTGTGTTTCCTTCTTTACTCTATCCACTTTTTATACTGTTTATTCCTTTTTCTTTTTATTATATCAAAACAGCCAATGTCTTTATTTATCCCCATCTCTCCCCATTCTTTTCTCCATAAGTAGAAGGAATTCTTCTACTTATGTTTTCCTAAGTTCTTATATATAAAAAATTTCTATTCAAGTTCAAGCAAACAAGATCACGCCATAACTGAATCATAAGTTTCTTCTATGGCTTTTTGAAGAGCTTATTAGTTTCTTAAACTTGACTTTGATGTCAGAGCAGCTGAGAGGCAAAATCGGAGAAAAAGGAGTGTTTTGAAATAAAAATTGACTCTTTAATCAGCTTTCCAGTACAGTTTTGTACATACAAAATAACTAAAGTTCCTTCTTAACATTCTCCATCAAGTCAGTTTCCTTCTAAATCACAAAACTGAGAGCTCTGCTGATGTTTGCTTGCACCTAAAAACTAAGATTCTTCCAAAACTAAGCCATATCCGCTGGTTCCTAAAGCATATGTAATACATAGTAACTAAAATGTAGGTATGTTTTTTTTACTTTTTTTTTTCTTTCTCCACTGTTAAATTTCTCCAAAGTTAAACTGTCACATGCACTTCGGTTCCACTACTGTGCCTGCCTCTCTGTGGTCTACATTCTTCAGTTCTTTTATTTCTTCTGTAAGTCATCAATCTTGTGCCTTAGGCGTGTTATCATATTATTCTTCTCTTTTATTACACCTAAAAGATTACTGTTTTCCATTATTTTGTCCATCTTCATATCATTAAGTATCTTATTATCCAACTCAAGTTTGATGACTTGGTCTCTGAGATAGTTTATTTCCTTGTTATAGGCGAGTCCGTTCACCTTCCGAAGATATTTAGTTTCGTTCGAGAGATCTTCCACGCGGTCTTTCATATTCTTAACTTCCTTTTCCGCACTGTTCTTTATTCGTTTGTGTTCTTCCTATAGCTCACGAGCTTCTCTCTCCTTGTCCATCACTTGCGCTTGCAGATCGGCAGCCAGATTACGTAATGCGTTGTGAGTCTTCACCATCCGGTGCGCTTCCTCGTTCAAGCCATTTATTTGACTGCTCATAGCCGTTCTCTCTTGCTTCCTCTCATCCAGTTTCATCTTTAACTTTGCAATCTTCTTCTTGTAGCCATTTAACCATCTCCACGAGACGATCTCGTTCTGCAGTGTGTCTGTCATTAGCGGCCATCAGTCTTCAGTATTCTTCTCTTAGTTTCCCGACTTCAGTTTGAACTTCTGCTGTCAATGCTTTCAGCTCGATTGCTGGATCAACTGGGTATTTGTGTTCTCTAGCTGTTTCGTCTTCTTGTTCAAGACGTTTACTTGGTGCTTCAGAGCTGATATTTCCAACCTCTTTTGCTCTTCTATTTTCCTCATTATGTCATCTATCCGTTACCTATACTCTTGGATTTTGTCACAGAGGGCCGGGTATTCACGATCAGGTTTATCTGTCAGTCCACCCGTCAGTTCATCGAAACTGACGTTAAAACTTAAGCGTGGACAACAGTTTGTGGGTGGAGTCAGTCTACTCGCCAGAACAGATGAACTGATGGAATTACCTAAAGTTATTCCAACCGACTGACGGGTGATCGCACATGTGGATGGGTAAGCAATGATTTTATGACAGCTCGCTGCCGGATTTCTCCTGGGAAGGATCTCAGCTGCTCGGACCAGAATATGAATAAACTTTGTATAGGCCTAATTTATTTTATTGTTAGACCCTGTGGAGTTATTTGTAGACCATTGTGAATTCATATCATATAATAAAAAATAAAAAATATTTCCATGTGATAC
>NC_089748.1:81051649-81054149 GCF_040412425.1 Macrobrachium rosenbergii
TATGGCTGATCAATCGATGCTTCCGCGGAGAGCCGTATTGCCAACAAGCTACGCGCTCCTGCTCCGCCATCTTGAAGTCAAAGAGTCACATTTACATAGGCTTCATCTGCTCCCACTTTCGACCTTTTGCAGGGATCACTGAAGGTTTATTTCTAATTACCGGTTGAGCCTGTCCTGTGGTATAATTTCCCATCCAGGACCCAGAATCGGCAAGACGGCCGACAGAGGGGCGTAACTGCGATCTCCAAGAACCCAGTTTTCGAACCGAACGACGCGAGACAAAAAGGCTGAAAGCGGAGCGCGAAGCGAGGCGCCGGCTCTTGCCAAAGGGAGTTCGAGAATGCAGAATTCCGATGCACAGATAGGCCCAAGTCAAGTGCCCATCCGCCTCAAGCTTTCCAAAAGACGCTTCGAAAAATAAAAAATCACAATATCTTCAAAGATATTTTAGTTTTTTCCACTTTTACACTAATCCTTGATTTATAAGCACACAAAATGTTTACCATCATCCTTAAGTCAATAAAGCCAAGCATATTTCTCGAACGGTGTAAATTTACGAATCTGAATCGGAAATTAACATAAATAATCAGATATTGACAAAATCAATAACGCATCCGAGGTGGAGGGTATCCCGGGATGGGGATGGGGGTGGGGTTGGGGTTGGTGGCTGTCCCTTCCATCGGCGTAACGAGATTCGCATTATCTTAAATTCGATCCCTCAGAGCAGATTCCACTCCCGAATTAATATTCGTCTTCAACGATAATCATCTGTGAGGCATAAACCTCCACCTCAGAATGAACTTAGCATATCTCGTTTATTCAAATCCAAGCAAATAAATATAAGTGGGAAGTTAAGAACACAAACGCTCGAAAATGAAGTCTTTCTTTACACGCATTTGTGTTTCCCATCCTGTCGATAAGAGAATCTTGGGTATTGCTCGGATTAGAAAGACCTATGACTGAAAAGAAGAAGAAAGGTTCTTGACATAATATAGCCGTGTTTCAGAACGAAATGTCAGCATAGAAAACAAGAAATTTTGATGATGCATTCACAATTTTATTTCAAGAAAGACTGAAGAGAGATTTTCTGATGAAAAAATAAAAGGAAAGCTGACTCTTTTAACGATGTCGAAAGAAAACGTTTCAAATCTTGAAATATAGCCTATTCAATTTTGCCTTACTAGGGAACCTTGACTAACAAGGGTGAGAACTGGCAACTGTTCTTGTGCAATTTAGCATATGAAGACATTACTATACTGAACGCCCGAGACGACACAGCCAATGAAACATACCAAGTTACACGCGCAACACATATAAGTTTAAGGAACTTTGATCATTCGTTCTTATGTCTTTAAACACATGTCCTTTTAGAAAGACTCAAATCTTAAACTGAGAGAGAAGAAATACTTTAGCTATCATCATCGTAACTATGATGATCATAATTGATATTCAAATTAGCATCGCTTTCGAGGACTTGAAAAGGAAGAAACTCAAGTGATATACTGAAAGCACGGAACATGAAAAAAGAAACTTTCAAGAAAGTTTCCCCTGGAAATAAGACATGCAAAATACTCATTCAAACAGGTGTTAGTGCAGCAAATAAGGATACAAATCGGCGAAGGCAGATAAAGTTGACGACTCAATCTCTCAAAAATGCTTCATGATTAATATTTTATATAGAGTATTGTAACAGCCTACATCAACGATGGTAACAGTGTTGTAATACAGGATCCTACTATGGTACCGAGCAATCGAATTTGCATACAGAAGTGCTGGTCAAGCCAGCACCGCAGCAACGAATAGAATATCTGAGCAACCTCTTGATTCTGACACTAGCCTTATGCGTCAGAGTTGTGTATTATTTTCGATTTATAATGGAACTGTACACTCGTAGGTGAGGTGTCTGTTTTCGTAGGCACATAATGACGAAAGCAGTCTTTCCTCTAGAGAAAATGTTTAGATTACGAATAAGAATAATCCAGTGATTATTTACAAGATGTCTTTTCTCCTGTAGAGGAAACAATAACTGACTCCAGTGTAAAGCTGCCACTCTGTCGCACTTCAGTGCAAGAAAATGAGAGAAGAGGTACATTCAGCACCATTACAATCGTTTCCTTCTGGTTCATACTCTTCTAAGGTGGAGAGGTTTGAAAGGGCAGCTGCGGGACCTTAGAACTCAGCCTTCAAAATAACTGAAAAGCGAAGGTTTCAGCAGAACTTGAAATAATCAATAAAATAAAAGAGGAGCTCGATTTCTGAGCTTGAAGGATGCGCCCAGAGTGCTGGAAAATGAAGCGTGGGTTCTTATCGTTTGGCTGCAAATAGAATTCTCAGAAACTCGAGCACTGAGCTCATCTTTTACTTCTGTTCTCTTTTCTTGCTGAGGTTTGTCCGGTAAAATGTAAGGCAAATGTAGTTTTCTACATAAAATTCTCGGTTGCCGATAAAGTCTGTAAAAATGAAGAGCAGAAATGGGTATTCAGAGTATGCATAACTATTT
>NC_089748.1:81061649-81066649 GCF_040412425.1 Macrobrachium rosenbergii
TATATATATATATACATACACACATATATATATATATATATATATATATATATATATATATATATATATATATATATAGAGAGAGAGAAAGAGAGAGAGAGAGAAAAGAAGAAGAGAGAGGAGTCTTATGTTGGGTAACGCTGAACTTTGAGGTGTATATATCTGCACCACAACAACTGATTTGCAGAAATAATCAAGGGCGTTTCTTTGGAGTTTCTTTCTGTCTGTGGCCGCCTTCTTTCTTGGCGGACCAGGTGGAAGAACTGAAGATAAACGGTGCATTCCCCAACACTTGAAATTTCAAGATTCATCAAGAAAAGCCTCTTGTCTGTTGATGTACAAAGAGGAAAATATAAGAGAGGATCGCGAGAGACGAATTAGACAGAATGGATAAAGGGGGAATTATCAGGGGGCAGGATAAGAAGGCAGAAACTCAAAAGCGTGGTGAACTTTGATAGGAATTTATAGAGTGAGATTGGCCTGTATGGACCATTTAATTTGGACACATAATGGCATCATTTACATATCTGTGGTGTCACACGAAGACAGATAATAACTCGCACTTGAGCTATTACAAGTTATGGCCTTTGACAGACGTTAGAGGAGGAGGAGGAGGAGGAGGAGGAGGAGGAGGAGGAGGAGGAGGAGGAGGAGGAGGAGGAGGAGGAAGAGAAAGCGAAGGAGGCGGGGCAGGAGGAAAGACTTCGGGGCAACAGTCCCTAACAAACATTGACATCTTCCGGCTGTTCTATTTTGGTTTTAGGAGGCGCTGACTGGTGGAACTCTCTCTTTCCTTCCTGGGAGTTTATCAGCATTTTTCTCGGGTTCTCCCAAGTCCTCCGCCTCTTCTCATGATGTATTGATAAATATGATTTATTTTAGAGACGCGGGGCCATTGCCACTCATTGCTAACACATAAGAAGTTTCATTTCATGTTTTGACAGTAATCGTAATCATAAACGGGGTGCAACCATTTTGATTATAGGAAGAGAGAGAGAGAGAGAGAGAGAGAGAGAGAGAGAGAGAGAGAGAGAGAGAGAGAGAGAAGGTTGATTTCATTCAAACTGTTGCTGAACTTTAAACTGGAATTTTGTATGATTGTTTATTTAAAAGAGAACATTCTTTCTCTGGTCGAAAATTGTTTTAGCCTAAGGGTAATTCTAACAAAACGTTTTTAACAGCAAAACAATGCATTCCCTGATAAAGCCTTGACGTCTTGAATTCTGGTTTTTACTAGGTGCTCCATGAGCAGTAGACCGTGCGGTCTTTCCAGCTAACATCATGAACGTTTTTGAATTTTGTCGGCTGCGAAATATCGTTTTCAGACCTTCCGAGTGTTTCGGGGAAGCCAATTTAGCATAAAAAAATGACCCATGCCAGAAGATCTACTAAAAAATATTAATGACAATTAAATATGATTTGAGTTGCTTTTGTGAGCTTGTTTCCTGACTTTTCCGGGGTACTGACTGGCTCTCCCAACAGGCTTCACCTCCGCCAGAGTCGCTGGGGTTCGTATATAGTTTCGATTTCTTTCATCAGTTCTTATGGCAGGCCTTTGCTTACTTTTCCTTCAGGGTAGTTGTTCCAAAGCCACTCTCGTAGCTTCTTACTTCAGTAATCAGTAGCTTAGCCGATTTTTGCGCTGAAAATACCTGGTATTCGTCGTTCAGAAATGACTAATTAAACTATATTAATTACTAAACTTAACTGCTTTAACAGAATTTCAAAAGAGCAAGTACATCATACAGGAAGGAGCTGGGGATTCAGTAATGAAAATGCCAAATGTAAGTATCATCATTATTTAACTAAAAAACTTTGCAGAGGCAATTACCCGAATGTTAAATACTCGATATCGGGCATTAGGCTACTTAAAATCGTAGAGGCTAAAGAAAATACTGTAAGTTTAAAATGCAAACCAAACCATTAAATATGCAAATTTTATTTATAAATTTAACCACTACTCAATTATGCTTTTCGCCATATAAAAATTAATACTCTAGTTACTTCTAAGTTTTCGTAATAATTATCAATAATGATGATAAATGATTGAGACTGACTATCTGACTGTTGACTGATTTATATACTGATTGATTAATTCCGTGATCTGATATTAATATGAATGCTGATGATCATGATAAAAATAATCAAAAGATCGATAGCGCATCGTAACATAAATAACGGGCAAATTTTATATTAGTCTTTTCGTCCCTTGATTGATTAAAACTTCAATTTCATAAGACAAATAAAAATAGATTCATAAAGACTCATGAATAGATATTTATACTGCTGTACATGAAGTGGTGCATATTTTCCGTCTTGCTCTTCAATAAATATTTATAGCATTGCAAACCAAGTTTTCACGATGCTGTTGTTTTAGGTAAATGATTTTATGGTGCTTCTCGAATATGAACCTTGTGCATTAAGTGTTTCATATCAAACACTTTCAGGATAGAGAGAGAGAGAGAGAGAGAGAGAGAGAGAGAGAGAGAGAGAGAGAGAGAGAGAGAGAGAGAGAGAGAGAGAGAATCAATTCCATCTTGTCTACAAAGCATTGACACAGTCTTTTAATTGAACTGTTCCCTCTTAATCCTTTTAAAGACTTTATTTTCAGTCGCTATCAGATCAGAGCGAACGCTGGAGACTTTCCAGCGTCGATCTTGGTAGTAATAAAAGAATAGTTAAACCGAAGACAAAATTAAAGAATGGAAAAGAGACCATTAACCTCTCCACATTTGGAATTACAGGGAAGACCCAGTCTGGCTTGTTAATGGCACTTGATCTGCTGCTGCCACAGATTTGCCTCAAATGATGTCGCTTAATCAGGAACACTTGTGTCAAATGACTTCATTCCTGGAAGAATTGGCCTGACGCCGACAGACTTCCAGAAACGTGCAAAATATTCCTCTGTTATTTTATTAAGCATTTTTATTACAAACCCCTGCCAGATATCAGGCACGGCTGTTTTCGCGTTTCCTTTTGCTACTCACGCGCACACAGACACACACACACACAAACATGCATTCATACACAACCAGTACAAAATGTCAGTAAATCACTCGGCACACAGAGGTACAAGGAAAGTTATACGAGTGATTTTTTTTAAAGTCGAGCAAAGTTCATTAGGAGAAATCCGTTTCAACGACGATCGGAGATTATAAGCATGAACACACTCCACAGAAGCTGAGCAAAGGCAGGTTCTGTATTTTTAAAGATCCATTAAAAGTTTATTGTTACTAAATTATCAGGCTTTTCATCCTATAAATATGCTGATATTGACAGGATGATACTGCTGCGCACCCAAGAAGGTTAATATAGGCACTCAAATACACAGGCAAACACGCACTCATACACGCGCACAAACACACCTTTGCTAAACTCTACGGAAATCATAATACATTATCACCTCGCTCAAGCGCGATAACTGAAGTAAGTTTATATATATATATATATATATATATATATATATATATATATATATATATATATATATATATATATATATATATATATATATACTGTACTGTAAAAGTTAAGTATACCTTAGTTTTACAGATATATATATATATATATATATATATATATATATATATATATATATATATATAAATATATATATATATATATATATATATATATATATATATATATATATATATGTGTGTGTGCATGCATATATATTATATATACATATATATAGATATACATATACAATATATATATTATATATATACAATATGTATATATATATATATATATATATATATATATATATATATACATATACATATATATATATATATATATATATATATATATATATATATATATATATATATATACATAATAACACCATAGCTCTACTGCATCTCCCATTTTCTACTATTTAACAATTTAACAAAGTTATAGTTCTTTGTCTTCATTTATTTTCCGGTTCTAGATGTATGACTGTGATTCTTAGATGTACATCTGAAATATTCATCAAATTATTGAAGTCTGAAATGTACTGGAAAAGATATTCAAACATTACAACACACACACACACGCACACATACTGTATACTAACCATGTTTTTGCGTTGCGAACTAATTTCACCCGAACTAGCGATGCTTGTCAGCGAGCCTCATATTTCAATTGCCATTCTACTCCCAGGTCTTATTAAATTTGAAATAGCTTTTTCCATCATCTCCTGAAGCTTACTTACGATTATTTGATGCAAAACATCGATATCACTTGAATCTAAATCAGATCCCATATAAGCTCGCCACCTGTCAGTGGATAAGTACAACAAAATACTTTCAACTAATCAATTGGTGAAGGCCATCACTTAATAGGAAAAAAAAAGTCTTGTAGCAGATTTAACGACCTAATTGATGTTGACAACAAGTGGTTGCGGCCCTAAGGAGGAATGTAAGCTGCCCGACAAAAATGTTCGTCAACCTCTATAATGATTGTATTACAATAGCTTTCGTTCGGATCAGCAGTTCAAGACATGAGGAGGAAGATTTTAAAGCAGAGACTAGTAACTTCTTGTTTTGAAAGGGACGTTGCAGAAGCAATGCTTTCGTGAAAATGAACACCAAATGTTCTGGTGTTCCTAAAGAATAAGACAACCTGGCACACAGCTCTGTTGCATAAATCACCCTCAACTTACCTTTCAGCCCGTGAAGTACAACTACCTATTTGGTGAGTAGCGATCGTTAATGGTTTTAATGGTTGTTGTTCAGAGAGGCAAAGCTCGGTCATTACTCAAGACGTGGGAACTTTAATGACCTCGTTAGATAGTTAGGTTAGGTTCTGTTCCACCTATCAACTTCCCCATAGCTTCTTTATCTTTCGAAGATCACGGAGACGCTGAAAGTCAGTTGGATCCTAAAGGATTTTAATGGGAGATCGTCCGGGACTAAGACGTAACAGACTTGACAAGGGCAAAAAGCAAAGGCTGAGACGCGGTGACCATAGGATAAAAATATTACTTCTCTATTATCTTTCCATAGAAAAAG
>NC_089748.1:81071649-81094149 GCF_040412425.1 Macrobrachium rosenbergii
AAATTCCAAAGAAATGTATAAAATTTCATATTTTATGGGTAATTATTTCGCTAAAAGCGACCTTGAAGTTTCACCTGGTTTTAGTGTGTTCTGCTTAACAGGTCACCTACAATTTTTCACAAGCGAAAAAATGCAAATTTGCATATAACTCACAGCAAGCCCTGTGAGTTATATGAAGACAATTTTACTTTCAGTTAAATTGTCGTCGATGGTCTTTTACTTTGACCATACATGCATTAACACATATATATGTATAAATATAAATATATTCTAATCACTTTCCTCTTACAGTGGGTGACTCTAGATGCTGTGGATGTTATGTACACAGGAAGTTCGTCCTTAATTGATCGGTTAATTGATAAAAGTAATGGAAAAGTATGTGACCTGTTATTTTGCTGTAAGAAAATTCATAGAATATTTAGTAAGAGAATAAGACAAATAGAAACCAACTGCAATCAAACTGAAAACTAACACAAATATATCTTTTTTTAAGTAATTAACATGTTTATAAAAGGGATTGTGTTAAGTTTTACTATGAATAACATTTTTCTCATTCTTCTCAGCGCTTGGTAAATAAAGCTTAAAGTATTTTCTTCCGTTGTTTATTGTTACTTATTTTCATCTGTATTTTACTTTGCTCCTCTCCTCTGAACTCAGTTTTTTCTGTGCTTTGATCTGTACTTACATTTTATAACTCGATCCTGCAAAAGCTATTTTTTATTGTCGAAATTTTCTTTTGTCTTATTACACGTAATTATTGATTTTATTTCCAAGTGTTCATAGATGAAAACGTTACTGAATCAATTTATCATTATTTAGAATTAGTTGCAAAATATGTTCTTTGCAACAAAATATACTTCCTCTGTCCAGTCATTAATAATGCATTCGTTCTAGTCACTATGACTTGTGCAGTTACCAATACAAAAGAGTAAATGGTGCTCTGCATATATAAATGTAGTTACGTATGCACAGAATGGTCCTAACTATGTCATTGCCTTTTCATTGACTTACAGACTACAGTATATATAT
Organism: Macrobrachium rosenbergii; assembly: GCF_040412425.1. Classification (NCBI taxonomy): domain Eukaryota; kingdom Metazoa; phylum Arthropoda; class Malacostraca; order Decapoda; family Palaemonidae; genus Macrobrachium; species Macrobrachium rosenbergii. The sequence continues at coordinate 81,072,679 of NC_089748.1, forward strand.
ATATATATATATATATATATATATATATATATATATATATATATATATATATATATATACATACATACATATACATATATATATATATATATATATATATATATATATATATATATATATACATACATATGTATATTTTATATATATATACATACATATATACATATGTATACATATATATATTTTTTATGGGTGTGTATGTTAATATGTGAGGATGTTTATATCTACTTATGTTGATATACGGAGATGGCACTTTGATACTCCTTGTTTTATCAGAAGGGATGGCTCAAGATGACAATAACCTTCGATTCTCAATAAATCGTTTTAGGACAAAGTTGTTCGGCACAAGCTTTTCATCTTGGTTGTGAACGCCCCCAGTCTACTACCTTCCAGGAGCATAATTGATTGCTTAGGTCAACGGGAACTCCATGTGCTTTTCAGGGAAAGTGGCCCAAATCGTTTCCTTCCATGGGATAGAGGTTTCGCTGCTGATGCGAAAGATTTTAATCACTAAACTACGTAGACAATTTTGTACAACATACCTGAATACACACACACACACACACACACACACACACACACACACACATATATATATATATATATATATATATATATATATATATATATAAATATATATATATATATATATATATATATATATATATATATATATATATATATATATATATATATATATATATATATATATATATATATATATATATATATATATATATATATATATATATATATATATATATATATACATACACACTGGTGTATGTGTGCGCGTCGGAAAAAAGGTGGTGGAAGCGTACGAGTACACGAGAATTCCCTTTACTTACTTCGTGCTCCAATCATAACTACATCTTAAATTGCTTCCTTTTGTTTTGTAAATTTTCATAATTCTTACCTCTCAGCATTTTATCTGTATGCAAGGTCAGTGACAGAAGTATACTTTCCCATCAACACTATTGCGGACAAAGATAACCGAGGGTTGGCATGTTTGTGGAGTGTTGCACAGCGGTCTTAAATGTGAGAGAAAGTTGAAATATTGCGGAATTGGTAAGTTGAAAATGCTTCCATTTCTTCTGAATTCGGTGCGAACATGAAAAAAGATCATGTAATAAGAGAAATTAACAAAAAACAATAACAAAAACAAGAATATGGCACACCTCCAAAAAAATCCTAATCTCCCCCATGAACTTCGCCTTTAGCTATAGCAATGGTTTTAGATCTGCAGTGCACATTTTATCTCCAAGCAATCTGACAATCTAAACTGAGAACACTTACCAACGACAATTTGGACTCGTATCCTGATTCCAGATATGCTCTTGTAAAACCAGGAGGTTATGACAAAGCTGAAAGAAATGAAATAAATAACAGAGAGAGGAAACTTAATATCAGACTTTGCTAGCTAGTGTAATGTACCAAGAAGTGATAAGAACCAAAATAGTAAATCTTATTTTCTTTTTGCTTCATTATTAAATGTCAATTATTGAACGGCACTTTCAGGCTGATTATTAATGTAGGTTTATGTATTACCATCATCAAACTGTCATGAAAGAAGATGTTTCCAGAATTTCAACATCAAACTGAGTCATAAAGCATTACGTTTAGAACACTCTAGAAAGGAGCAAAGAGCCAAACATATTGGCAGCTCTAACCATATTGGCGAGGTGAAGCTTGAGACCAGGGCCGAGGGTCTTCTCCTTAACGATGAGGAATCATGTCGAATGATTTCAATCGTCTTTACAATTCTCCCTATTCTCTTCCCCTTCTGTCTAAGAAGCCCTACAACTTCCTTTTCATGGGGGACCACCCATCATCATCATCATCTCTCTCTCTCTCTCTCTCACACACACTCTCTCTCTCTCTCTCTCTCTCTCCCTTAAGTTAATTGTGTTATCATTACGAACTGGCCCTTGTGGTCTTGGGGTTGATCGTCTCCGCAGATACAGTTGTTTAAGGGCGAGGATCCTATCAAAATGGCCCTCTGCACAAGGAGAAGCCTAACAAGGGCTTATATACAAGGAGTCTTCTTCTTGTTCGCGTGTGTGCGCGCGCGTGTTTATGCGCATGTGTGTCATCTGGTAAAATGAGACTGATGATGGTAGTAGGTGATGCTGATCCATGTTTTGTTCTCGAGAGCTGTATCAGTTTGCCTGTTCTACAGCATGTAGATGAGGAACTTCCTGCCAGGGATTTGAAGATTATGGACAAACATGGGAAAGTCCTTCACTTTTATCTCTCCCAGTTGATCGAAACTCGATATGCAAAATATATCAACTGGTTTCAAATGGTTAACTAACTGAGAAGTAGACCTGAAACGTGTTTACAGAAAGGCCTACAAGATTAGCGGCAGATCAGACGATTGTGGAGGCGTTCCGTCCTATCATGAAATGTGGAAGTCACCGGTTCTTTTTTTTTAACTGGAAGCTAGCCGGCTTAGGTATCAACATATTATGCCTAAAACATTATTAAACTTACACGATCTTTGTTTTCCATAATATACCAGGCGCACAAAGTTTTCATTTTCTTGAATATTAACCGCAAATAACTTTGTTACTCTTCAACTCATTTATTAGATAACGTAAATTGTAAAGAAACCAACTGCTGCCCTTCACCCCAAAAAGAGGAAGATAATTGTCCATAAAACACTTATTGTCAACCAAAGGCACTAAATTCCAAACTTTTTTCTTTTGCTCTTAATTCACGTAATTACTCTCAATGAATCTATTTCATAGGCATGTGAATGATGTCTCTTTCAAAGACTTTTCTATATGTGGTGGTCATTAACAAAGTCGTTGTTTCCTCTGGGTTCAAGAGTTGCAGCTCATCTCGCAATAATTGAATTGAATTGGATATAGAATTTAGACCAAAGGCCAAGCACTGGGACCTATGAGGTCATTCAGCGCTGAAACGGTAATTGACAGTAAGAAGGTATGAAAGATGTAACAAGAGGAAAACCTCACAGTTACACTATTAATCAATTGTTAGGAGAGGGTGGAAAGTAAGCTGGATGAAAGAGAATATGAAAGGAGGTAGAGTAAAAGGAATGAAAGGAGTTGCAGCTAGGGGCCGAAGGCACGCTGCAAAGAATCTTAAGTATATGTCTACAGTGCACCGCATGAGGCCGACGGCACTACCACCCTACGGGAATCTCGCAGTAAACTCAAAATGCCTGCATCATCAGTAAACCCAAAATGCCTGCATCATCAGTAAACTCAAAATGCCTGCAACATCAGTAAACTCAAAATGCCTGCATCATCAGTAAACTTAAAATGCCTGCATCATCAGTAAACTCAAAATGCCTGCGTCATCAGTAAACTCAAAATGCCTGCATCATCAGTAAACTCAAAATGCCTGCATCATCAGTAAACTCAAAATGCCTGCGTCATCAGTAAACCCAAAATGCCTGCGTCATCAGTAAATTCAAAATGCCTGCGTCATCAGTAAACTCAAAATGCCTGCATCATCAGTAAACTCAAAATGCCTGCATCATCAGTAAACTCAAAATGCCTGCCTGCATCATCAGTAAACTCAAAATGCCTGCATCATCAGTAAACTTAAAATGCCTGCATCATCAGTAAACTCAAAATGCCTGCGTCATCAGTAAACTCAAAATGCTTGCATCATCAGTAAACTCAAAATGCCTGCATCATCAATAAACTCAAACTGCCTGCATCATCAGCATGAATCTGTCACCTCAGCTAGGAATTTAGTTGTGAGTGTATGTTCATGTTCACACTGTTGAAAAATAACAACTGAACCTGGCTATTTTTTTTATCTATAATTCAAGTATTGGTTTTCTGTGTCGAACTTCTGGAGGGAAACGAAAAGTTAGGGAAGTATGAAGAAAAGTTTTTGAGATTTGCAAAAACATTTTCTTTCGGGGTTCACATTTTATCTGCACTTATATTTTTCAATATTCAATGAAGAGGATATTCCCTAGCTCATAGATCATATTTACAAAATATTTTCTTACATTCAATCCTAATTCTCTGAAAACTGCGATAATAAATGAATCATGGAATTTGACAGCAAGTGACCAATTCATAAATTATTTATACGCACGCATTATACAAAAAAAGGTCAACGTAGTTCCCACAATACTTCTTTTTTGAGTGGCTCCCATATACTACAATACCTGTTAAAAGAGAGAGAGAGAGAGAGAGAGAGAGAGAGAGAGAGAGAGAGAGAGAGAGAGAGAGAGAGAGAGAGAGAGAGAGAGGGATTGAATCTGTATCGTTGCTTTGAGAGAAGCCTTGATAAACAGCTATGATACAAAGATAATACAGCTCCAGTAATTCCATTTTTCGCGTTTAATGGTAGTTCGGAAGCTTAACGAAACTAGCAGCAATAACATGATCAACTTGAGTCTGAGGAATTAATTGACATATCGACGGATCATATCTGCCTCTGACGACACTGGGGACTGAGAAGAAATGAGCCATTTGGTGCTTTAGTGCACGGTCTGAAATAATTGCTGGAGTAGAATAAGCCATCAACTACTATACACACACACACACACACACACACACACAACCACACACACACACACACACACACACACACATATATATATATATATATATATATATATATATATATATATATATATATATATATATATATATATATATATATATATATAATGTTACAAGATTTTTTCTCCTGGCAAGCTTAAGATTAATAATAAACAGGACATCGAGAAGACCGGAAATCATATCTTCTTTTCATTTACACCAACGTTTCGGGAATCCCTTGACATCACCAGGGCTACAAGAAAACTGATCTTTCCAATATTAAAAAATGCGCGAAAATAGCTAATATTTATAAGAAATTAAGTTGCGTAACACAACAGTTGTAACAGTTGTTACTTTTAGCTTAAAACCGCTGTGTGGTTACTATTCTACTTTTATCTTAGTGACTGTTGCGTTATGTAACTAAATCGCTTGTAAATATTAGCTATTTTAGCACATTATTTAATATTATAAAAATCAATTCTATTGTAGCCCTGATGAACAGAAAGGATTCCCGAAACGTTGGTGTAAGTAATGATATGATTCCCGGTCTTCCCGATGTCCCGCTTATTACACACACACACACACACACATGCATACACACACAAATATATATATATATATATATGGATATATATATATATATATATATATTTATATATATATATATATATATATATATATATATATATATATATATATATATATATATATATGCATGTATGTTGAAATTAACCATTTGGTGCTTTATTGCACGATGTGAAATAATTGATGGGGTAGGATGAGACATCAGCTACTGTTTTCACACACACACACATACAAACACGGGTATTTTATATATATATATATATATATATATATATATATAATATATATATTATATATATATATATAATATATATATATATATAATATATATATATATAAATATATATATATATATATATATATATATATATATATATGCTGTGTGTGTGTGTGTGTGTGTGATAACCGTGTGTGTGCATTTATATATGTATATACAGTTATACATAAATGTATATATATATATACAGTATATATACTGCATATAAATATGCAGTATGAAGCCTATATGATACTTTTCTAAGTTTAGCTACTGTTCAAAAGCCTGTTACTTCTATTTTAAAAGAAATGGAGAGCGAAATCTACACATATAATGTATAGATATGTGGGTGTTTTTCATAAAATCGCTCTTGCATTATATAGATTAGTTCAGTAAAAGCACCCATGGCCGATTCTGGCAAGATATGGTACATTCTGGCCCTTATTTGAAAAGAATAGGCTTAGCGTGAGAATAATTAATGTAACAGCAATTTCAAAATATCATTCTAGGTTTATGGAGGTGACCAATAAATGATTACAATGTGTACCGCTCACTTTTACTTATTTATACCTTGTATCGGGATTCTAGACAAGGACGTGGAACCGACAGTCTTCTTCTGTTTGTCTTGAATCCTTTAAATCTCCCCTGGTAAAGAAGCAAGTTTCGTCTTCGCGGAAATTACGCAATATAGAAGCTCAGAACAAGGCTAAACCTCTGTGCCAGAACGGCTGGATCGAGTCATTGAGAATAGTCCCAAAGAAATGTCCTAATCATAACTGACAAGCATTCTACAAGGGATGAGACTACTACAATCTTCTGTGTATCAAGCCAATGAAATATGACTGGCAGCTAATAGGGGTAATTTTCCTGAAGAATGATAAAAGAGAAATATCTCATCGACATGTGGGACAATTCTGAAATTATGAATGGAGGTCCTTGAGTACAAACAGTCTGTATGATTAACCTGAATATATATATATATATATATATATATATATATATATATATATATATATATATATATATATATATATATATATATATATATTTTTACTTTAATTTTTTTTTTTACTTTACTAAGAACTGGATTAACACCCTGTGAGAACATTTCCACAAGATTAGCCGCTACTTACAGAAGGCTCATCAAGTGAGCGTCGAACCTCATACATAGTCTAAATCATTCAACTCTATCTTCCGCGTGATTTCACTTCCTAGATGTTGAATGCAATTCTTTTCAATTCTTCTTTGACAACATCTGTCTAGACCTTTCTTTGTGCTCTTTCATCCTATCACTTGACGTTTCTGAATTGTATGTTGTTTTCTTAAACCTTACAATCTCCATTCGTTTCACATAACCAGATCATCTCAAAACACTCAGATCCGCCCTTTTACCATAGCTAAGATTTTTACCAATTCTTCCAAATTCCTTCCCCTTCCATTCCTTCTCTTGCCACATACACTATTAAAAAACGTAATCTCTTCCACTTCCTCAGTTTTTACTTCATTCATATTTCACAACCGCACTTCACTTCCATGGAGAAGAGAGCCCAACAATCCAACATACAATCCACCCTTGGCTTCCGTAGACTCTGCACTTCTGCCAATTTTTGCTCACGTCCTGCTACCCTCCCTTGATTTACCTACTCTTAAATGGAGAAAAATTAGAAAATACTTACAAATGGTAAAATGCTTAGTGTAGGTGAAAGGATGGATCGAAGGCTTGCAAGATAGTTTGGCCATATGGAAGAATGGAAGAGAATAGGTTGGCGAAAAGAATATAATATGAATGTGTTAAGAGAAGGGAAAGGGACCAAGAAAGTGGTTGGTAGATGGAGCATAGATGGAAAGTAATGATCTTAATGTGCAGACTGAGTAAAAGAGTGCTTACAAGATAGAGGAGAACTGTCCGCTTGAAGCACTACTTGTAAGCCTTCATTGTAAGTGCATAAAGCAAATAGCATTTTAAAAGTTCTCTGTTCATAGGGCTTATCCACAATTCAACGATCAAAGTGGCAACGTGGCGGTGACCATTGTCTTTTTTTTTCTGAGGGTATATCTTCTTTTTAGGAAAATGGATTAATGTGTAAATGCACCACTGAGAAAAATGAAATACAGCTTATCAATCTTGACCTGTTTCGTCTGTTAACCAAGCACATATAAGGTAAATTTCTACCACTACGTTCCAGTTTTCTTAACGATAATTATGAACACTGAAGACGAAACCAAACAGCACTTATACACGTGTTTCGTTTTTTCCTGTGGTACATCAGCACATTCACAACGTGTTTCAGTATTCTTAAGGATATACATTATATATCCTTAAGATTGATTTTGAGTTAAAAACCTTTCTGGGGTGACAAAGGACGTGTGCAAAATTTTTTCTGGGTCTGTCCAGCAGTTTGGATTTCTATAGAAGTATCTAACTAATACACAAAACATTCACTTATGTATATATATATATATATATATATATATATATATATATATATATATATATATAATATATATATATATATATATATACCATTTATACATAATATACATATATACATATATATATATTACAACAAATCACACACACACATTTGCACACACATATATATATATATATATATATATATATATATATATATATATATATATATAAGCGTATATATATATATATATATAATATATATATATATATATATATATATATATATATATATATATATATATATATATATGTGTGTGTGTGTACTTGAAGTAATATGTGTGTGTATTCCTGTGCTATGTATATATGTATATATATATATGAATATATACACATATACATATATTATATATATAAAAGTGAATATTTGTATATTAAATCCAAACTGCTGGACAGACCCAGAAAAAATTTTGCACACGGCCTCTATGTCACCCCAGAAAGGTTTTTAACTCCAAATCAAACCCATTACCCCGTGACAGACATACAAACACAGACAAAACAAATGAAATTTTCGTTTTTACGTCATCTTTTCTTCTGGCACTCCACCTATTATTCCATGCGCTGTCAGACGTATGATTTCATTGCACTCCTCCCACTGCAAACCCTATAATCAGTTTAGTATATCCAAAAAAATTAAACAGGTGTTTGACTGTATTATAATTACTTTCATTCAGTCATAAAGCAATGCAATTCAAAATGCACGAAGCTAGCATTTGACCTGTCGGAAATTTTAGCCTCCGACGCACTAGTTCTTAGTCACAAAGATGGCATTGGAGTGAGGATGGTCTGGCCTGAAGGGCAAAACCAGCAAACATCAAACAGAAAGTCTAGCAAGATTCTGTTGGGTTTCTTTACAGTTTTATTACAAAATTAAACATCTTAAATTTAACAACTACTGAAGTAACGGACCATGAGTTTTTCTGAGGTCAAATGAAATTTAACCTCATAAAAACTCTTCACATCGACATGAATAAGCTATAATCACACAATGAACTTACTTCTGAATGATTGAACAATATTTTAGAGGAATTCTGACTACGCCAAACCGCGGATGGCGAAAATACTAAGGGATTACATAAGCAGACTATATAAACTTTTTGGCCGTGGAGCGCACTCTGCATGGCTTCTCGTCACCTCATATTGGTATTCAAATTATTTACATAGGATATTTTGTTCAAAATCAATCTTTATTTACTAAAAGGAGAGTTCCATTAGTATACGTGATACTGTTTATGTAAACAGAAGGGGGAATCACAGTCTCGGCTTCCTGGTTGCTACTTCCCCTTGCTTATCCTGAATGTTGTGAAGGATTGTTGGGGAAAAACCGAATCCAATTTTTTTCACATTCTCCACCCACTACCAGAAATTCTGGCTAAATGGGACAGCAATAGGAAGTTTAGGTGGGTGAGGCTCAAAGGGTCTGAGGTCTGTCGTGGCAAACACTCAACTGCAGTGATACAGTGGAAGGCAGCTCACGACCTGAGATACACTACTCAAACACGAGAGCAATCACTCTCAGAAAACTTACCGACACCTAATTCGCGTCGTACAAAGGGGTTCATAACATTACACATAACATGAGCATGTAATACAAATATATCTGTGCACCACTAGTGTCGGCAGCATGAGGGCTATGATACTGACAACGTTCATTTCTATTTACTTCCTAACTCTTCAAATCCTCTCCACAATCGTCTCATGCTCCACAAAGTCCTACCTTTGGGTTTACACTATACCCACTCACTCACCTCTTATAGTCTAACTGCTCAGCATGATCAGCATATTGTTCTGTCTCACCCCATCCGAGTTCATCTTTCTCTCGAAAACCGACACTTTCTTATCGCTCACTTTCCATACTGTTTGTTGTCCTCATTCTAACCCACTTCTTTGATTTGTTCATCAGCTCTCTTTCTGTTGCTTTCTTCATCCTCGTTGTTGTCTTATACATTCATCTTAAGAGAGCACTTTGACTGACCATATGATGCCATGGTCATCACGGTGGGTTGCTATAATTCTGCCCAGCGGCCAGTAACTTTGTTTTCTTTGGTCGAGTCTAACCAACACCACGTCTCTAATGGCTAGTGTTGTTTTAGCTCACAGTTGGAAGTCATGTCTCTGCTGCAATGAGCTCAAGTACTCCATCTGCCACCGATGTCAAAAGATTCGCAGGGTGTCGGTGAGGTGGAAATACTGAAACCACATCTGCTTCATCGTCAACATGTAATACATATCTTCATGTGGCACTGTGAGGCTTAGTGCTTGTTTTGTCAATGAAACGATTGTTCCCTATTTGAAAGTGCACTCCTTTTCTCGGTGGAGCTTATTTTTTGTTTATAGAGTTTACGTCTGTTGTCTTCGCCTTGGAGCGACAGTCAAGTTTGGATAATCATTGAGTCAGGGTCCAGAGAGCATAGCAGCATGAAGGTGTTTAACAGCAGGTATTTGTTACCTGTTGGCCCCTAAGTATTTGAGGATGTGCCGTTCGAGTTTGAGGATGAGTTGATGGCTAAACCCTGAAGCATCAGTGGAGAGGATGGCATTCACTCTGGGACAGCAGTTTGAAAAATCAACTCTACTGTGAACGTCTGTGTTTCATGGAGATGTTCCTGTTAGCCGTCATCAAGGCGGTTTTGAATGACTTCATGGCAGTAGTTTGATGGTCATCCTCAGAACCTAAATGATGGTCATCCTCTGTGACCCTTGTTAGTGGTCTTGATATCTCTGGGTAGATGTTCAGTTTTGCACTGTAGGAGGACTGTGAATGATTATTACAGATATTTATGAATTGATTGTTATGCTGCTTTATTGAATTCTTAGATAGTTGGGTATTTTTGGTTATACCATTATTTGTTAATTGATGCTACTTGTAATAATTATGCTGTCTGTAATGTTTGTTTTCTTGGTGTAGCATGAGTGTTTACTTTGATTTGATGTTTTGAATAGCTTTGTAAAGCAGTAATGTTTTATTTTCAACAACTAATTTTGCTACATCTTTATTATGACTGACTCTTTGATTGTGTGATGTTGTATATTTATTGATTTACGCCAGACTTGACTCACTTGTAAATATGTATATTGTAATAAACTAGTATTAACATTATTTTTGCTCATTTTGTTCCCCTTTCCCCGTTGTTGTCTCAGCTTCTGCCAGTCTTTCCAGTCCATTTCTCTGTAATTGATGATAGAACCTGATGAACCGAGATTTGGTTCATAACAGGCACAACAGGAGGCATTAAACAGATCATGGAAACTCGGATGAGATGAGAGGGAGTAAGAATTTTGTTCTGGCAGCTATCACCTGCATGCATAAGGGGCCTGTTATTCACTACTGCTTCTGCCTCTTTGATTTTTGTTTGGACCTGTTCTTCATTGAAGATTTTGCACCTAAATGATACTTCTAGGGTGTGTTTCACAACCCTGATAAGACATTCCAAAAAACCTCCTTTCCAAGGAGCTCGCAGAGTCTGGAAGGTCAACTGAATCCTACACTTGCGCAGAAATTGTTGAGTGTTGTCTTTGTCGTAGATGTCCTGTAGGAATATGCTGGTAGTGCAGAAGGTCTGGTGGCTATCACTGTAGATGTCATAAGGTGTCCCATGTGTTGCAGCAAACTTCTTTAATATCAAAAGAAATGTTGCAGTGTCGAGTGATGAACAATAATCTAAATAGACGGCGTGGCTGCTCATGCAGGTGGCTAGCAAGACGTAGTCTACTCCCCCTTCCACCTGGAGGAGACTGGTGTGGTCAATGCCGATGTTGGTAAATGGACATATCATCGTGTTTGTGCAATGGGGAGCGGCGGAGGAGGTGGACAGCGCAGAGGGGGTTTGGAGGCTTTGATACAAGCTACGTAATTTCCTACTACTTTCATCGCCAAACATCTCAGCCTTGGACACCAACATACATGGCAAAAGATAGCCATTAGCCAGTTCACACCACAGTGCATGTTTAGGGTGTGTAGGTGTCTCAGGTATGACTGTGCTAGATTTCCCTTTGCAGGCAGTAATATTAAATGATCCCTATTTCCTTGAGCATTCTTAATTTTATTTCTAGAGTATATTACACCATCCATTAAAACCAATCCTAACTGGGTAATTAAATTAGTGATATTACTGGGTAAGTTAGATCCATTCTCTAAACAACTACAAACTGAAGGCAAATAATGCCGTTGCTCCAAATGAGCAAGTTTCAAAAATGGGCTAGCTTTACTTTCTATGAATGAAGTTCAACACATATTTCATTACATTCAACAAGACACTAAAGTCGACAATACTCCCCATCATAGGCCAGAGTTCAGCGGGTTCAGCCGTGGTGATTTCTTCATGTAGCTCACAGAGGGTGGCGACGACTTGTGTGTTAGCCCGGCTTCTCAACGCTTCGTCAAGACTCTGTGGTGAATAGGCAGGACCTGCACAATGAAGAAATTGGGGTCCTTGGTGCCACAACTGGCTGGCTGTCAGCTCTGTTAAACTAGTCCCTCACGACAAGATGTCAGCTGGATTGTGTTTGGTCGGCACATACTTCAACATCATCCCACACTCCTGTAGAATAGAGTTAGTCTCTCCTACCCTGTTGGCTATAAACGCATTCCTACTCTACTCTTTGCTATTTATACATGCTATAGCTACCTTACTATTTGTCCAAATTACAACTGTATTGACTTTTAACAAACCCTTCAAATTTCTAGCTAACATAATTCCTAACAACAAGGCTACTAGGTCCAGTTTAGGTATAGTCAATCTTAGCTATTTCCTAGGGGTTACTCTCATTTTACTAGTCAGCAGGTCAGTTTCTCCCTTACTTCCACTTACATAAGCTGCGGCCCCATATGCCTTACTTGAGGCATCAGTAAAGCCATGAATTTCTGACGCTCCCAACAAAATTCCTCTTTTAAAGTTTAACTTACGCACACTGGCAAAATCTCCTAAGATTTTCATAGCCTTTTTCTGTTTTTCTGTGAACATCATCCCATCCCCTCTTAAGCCCATAAACGAAAGAAATGCAATAACAAATAAATGATAGGTCACCAAGCGAAAGTGGGTTTCTTAACAGTAATTCATTATTTACAGTCACAACATGGAAGACATTACCAAGGAAAACTGGACAAATTCAGTAAATAAATCAACTGGAAATTTACACAACAGCAATGATTGAGTGAATTGGGTAATGCGTCGCAATTACTAATACTGGTCACTTGCAAGTGGTCCCTTAAGCCAATTAGGCAAGATTTCTATCAATCCAGGTAGGGGCGGGTTTTTTTCAGGCAATCAAAAACACAGAAGCATGGCTAGGCTGGTAACGGCACTAATAACACTCCTGGAAATGAGACAGTTCCAGGTAAGACTACACTTGAGAGATTACACTCTCTCAAGAACTGAATCAATGCAAGAACTGGAGGGATATTCTTTACTCTACTCACTTGCTAGTAAGGGTGAGAATTATGTTATGCACTGTCAAGGAATTACACACTGGGATAGTACATTCACTGGTTAAGTTGAGGAGACAATAAGTTAATGAAATGATAAATTGTGTGAGAGAGAGGGGCGATGAGTAAAAAAAAAAGACACTAGCCAACCAATTTTTCCCTTCTGGGCACATACCTTCGTTGCTTCCTGGTTTTGCTTGCACACACAACTTTATACCGATGTGACCAAAGCTACTCTTGGGTGGTGTCCAGCTGTAGGGTCACCATGGGTCCAGCTTATGGAATCCAGCATTCACCAACGGCTTTGGCCATCTGACAGACAGTGAGATACTGCAATGGCAAGCAGACTAAGTGTGAAAATAACTGAACTGAATTATTAGTGACCCCGCATTTATCTTAATACCTGGGGCATTGCTTCAGGCTTCAGGGTCAGTGTGTTTAACAAGTCATATGGTGGTGAAAGGCTTATATATATATATATATAATATATATATATTATATATATATATATATATATATATATATATATATTTACTATTGACTAAGGCAGCGCTGCCCGGAAAAGCTCTGAAATGACTTTCAATAAACTATATCTCTCTCTATCCTGCTTTCTCCTCCCTAACAACCCCTCTTTTCTATCTTCTTCTCCTCTCATTCTCTTTCTCACTCTCTCCCAACACACCCACTCACTATTATAGAGTTCAACAACCTAAGGCCGAGTATTCATGATCAATTTTACCTGTCATTTCTTCTGTCAGTTCATCGAAACTCCTGTTAAAACTCAAGAGTAGACAACAGTTCATGGACGGAGACAGTCCACTCACCAGAACGGATGAACTGATGGTATTACCCAAATATCTTCCAACTGACTGACAGGTAATTGCATGTGTGGACAGGTTAGCACTAATTTCGTGACAGTTTGCTGCTGTATTTCTTCTGGGAAGTATCTCAGATGCTCTGATTAGAATATGAATAAATTATGTATAGGCGTTATTCATTTCGCTGTTAGACCTTTCAACGCTATTTGTAGACTGTTATAAGTCCAAATCATACAATAAAAATTTAAAACAATATTTCATGTGATACAGACAATTTGGTAAAATTTCTTTTTATGATATGTGTTACTTCAGAACCAACCCCTCAGTTCTAATTTAAACTCATTAATATTGTATGAGAACAGACGTCTTTTTTTAATAAGAAATATTTGTTCTATAATCTGTTATGCCTTTTTACTCCTTTCCTATTATTAAGTGAATTGCTTCAAGAGTTAGCCTTCCAGCCCCTCATCATATAAAAAAAAAGTGGCAAAACACTTTCCTATACAGCTAACTTCAACGCGTGATACATATTTTTAAATTGGTTTTAGGGACTTTTTAACATAACATAATAAATTAGGTCATTATCTTTACAATGACAATTTTAGGGACTTTTTAACATAACATAATAAATTACGTCATTATCTTTACAATGACAACAAATTCCTTAACGTAGAATTGTGCCAAACAAAATCTTTCCTTCTTGGAGGAATGTTAGGCAATCAGTAGTATTGTTTGGAATAAATACACGTTGATAACAGATAGAAATGAATATATATCATTGTAATACATAACCATTAACAATAATTTAATTTTACTAGATGATGGGAATACTATTCCTTACTGTGTATGATTACATCAGCAAACGGTATGAATTGACGTGTTGTAAGCTGTGAGCACTTCGATTTACTTGAAGTTCAGTAGTCGCCATTTCTCAATTTAATCCATATTTGTATCTAATACATTTACCCTCCAAGTGCCTCTCGGAAAAGATTTCCAAATGTAATGATCTACATTCATGTAAAGTTTTAATCTAGAATTTTCAGCCATTATCTTCCATGCAATCGGTACCAAGCAAAGTGAAAAGAAACTTATCTTCCATATGCAGTAAAGTGTTTTGCCGATTTGCTCAATAATTAATTCCAACCATCAACTACCGAGTGTCCAAGGTGATATTTCGATTATTCCAGCACAGCCAACAACGCATTGTTCCTTCTATATGAGGTTGGTGATCATGTAATAAATGTCGTAGGATGGTGTAGGGGACCATTTTAACACCATACGGAAAAAGGGAATGTGTTTTTTTACTTATTATATCCTATTACGTCTTCAACCATATGTATGAACGGGCAGGGCAAATGACTTGTGATTATCGCTTATCACATGATGAAGTGGTTGCCAGATGTCGCGTATGCTTTTTCGTTCCTTATGCAGACACTGCCTTCCACTTTTTTGCATCATAAATTGTTGTTCTTCTCTCTGACTAATAATTTAGTAATAAACCTCACAGATAGAGATAGATTTCGCTCTAAAGTGTTTGAGTGATGCCTAGAGAGAGAGAGAGAGAGAGAGAGAGAGAGAGAGTTTGGTGGTGGTTTCTGCTGGCTGAAATCGTCGCGCTTTGCCACTACTGCGCATGAGCGGACTAGGCTTTGCTTAATACGGAAAGAAATTATCGATTTAGGTTTTCAATGTAGATTTTATCGAGGTAATAAACAATTATATTAATTATTATCATAAATTACGATCAAAATTCATGTAAATTCTGATCAGAAATTGACGTTATAGGGGATTTATTGTTGTAGGTTAATCATACTTCTGGCAGCACCAGAAGAGAAAAGTGAAGTGTCAAGTGGAAAATGTTTTGTCTGTGTTTGTAGGTCTGTCACGGGATAAAGGTTTGATTTTGAGTTAAAAACTTTTATGGAGTGACATAGAGGCCGTGTGCAAACTTTTTTTCTGAGTCTGTCAAGTGGTTCGGATTTCTATAGTGGACAAACAAATATACAAACATTCACTTTTATACATACGTACGTACACACACACACACACACACACACACACACATATATATATATATATATATATATATATATATATATATATATATATATATATATATACACATACATACATACATGCATACATAGATACATATACAGTAGATATATACAGTATATGTATATACATATACACATATATATATATATATATATATATATATATATATATATATATATATATATATATATATATATATATATATATAAACCCATTCTCACCATGATACGAAAATGTTTAGCATCATCGCCTTTTAGTTGAAATACAAAAAAACCTCAGATCATATTTACATGAGCCATCGTCGAACCCCTCATGAAAGGGAGTGGTTTCTTTATTAATTTTCTATTTTAAATCTTACAGTTTTCAGAGGAAAGCTTATCTAAATTTCTTACAGTGACAATAATATATAGTCCATTAGAATTTTCATGATAGATAATAAGTTATGTATTGCTGAGCACTAACTCGTTAAACACAAAAATAAGTTCCGGAAAGGTTCCGTTGGTATAGCACTGATCCCAGTAAGCCATCATTTTGACGGTCTTTGCGTGTCTTCTTTAACAGAAAATGAATACAAGAAACAACAAAACTTTCTCTTTATATCTTTATCATTTCAATGGCATTCTTTTACATTTATTCTTCATTTGTAAGAGAGAAAAAGAATGTTGAGCAAAATTACAAAAAACAATCTACCAAAGACAGTGAATGATAAGAGTGCTCTACATTTCAGGATCTTTATACATCCTTTGCTGAGGCCACAGCTGAAGGTTTGATCAGATCTCTCTAGTGACACTGATTAATTAACTACAGTCGTTTATAAGACTTTCGTAGGCGTGGTATTTATAAAGTCCGAATCAGTTTCTCAACAGAAATTATCTAATGGTCGGAAGAAAATAAAGAGATCTGAGGACCTATATGCCGCATGTTAAGAATTTTTTTTATATAAATATTCATGTAATGGAATGCGAAATGATATGGGAAACTGTACGTTTTATGTAAATTTGTATCCATAGATTTTTATTGAATTTAAAGTACACTGCATAAGAATCATAAGTTTGCAACCAAAGTTCATCTTAATAAGAAGCAATAAAAATCTGAAGGAAACTTATGATACATTTTTATATGTATGTTTAATTTCTTTTTGAACAAATGCAGTACAAATGTTTTTATATCAGTACACAGCGCGCTAACTTGTATTGTTTTAGGGAGGAATCGAACACCCTGTCAACAAGCACAATGTTAACTTCATCGTATGGAGGGGAATGAATGCACAATTAAATGTTGGTAGAAATAACTCCAAACTCTTATTTTCGTTACTTTTTGCTATTGAAATTGGAAAAATGAAACCATTCACAATAACTCACTGTGAGACATATAAAAAACTTCGTTTTTATACGTCTAGAGAGGCAGCAGAGAAATTGAAAACAAAGCTTTCCTTCCCTCTCCCCCATCATTGAAAAGCGGGAAGTTTTGTCTCAGGAATAGTCTCCGTTATTCAAATGTCAAAGTCAAATGAGCAAGACTATGATTAACTAGAAAGAGCAATAAACAATAACAAACACAAACTCAAGCGACTAGCATATACTCTATATAATTTCACAAATAAGAGTTTCTTCATGTGCACAAGAATGACAATTTATGATTCGCGAAGTGGAAACAAAAAATTCCAGGGTCCAGATCCTAACTAGTAACCGTACCAAAATTTTATCATCTGTTCAGCATAATAATCTTTTTTTTTTAATAGCTGAAATAATTTCATTTGTTACCACGTATTTATTTCTCACAGATAGGCAGACAACAAGGAAGACAAAGTTAACGAAAGCCAGGCAGGCAAACTAAACCTTCAATATTATATCCATGGTGGAAAGACGAAAAAAAAGGAATGGTGATGTAATCCCAGACCGTGTGTTGGGTTATAAAATTCTTTAACTGATTAACTTGGATCAAAAATAGTGCCAAAAACCAAGCTATTATATGCAAACTCTACATATCGAAAAAAAATCTTCCTATGAAATCTAAAAATAGGTAAGAAATGAAACAAAGGTTAAAACTAACCTTGCGAAGTAAAATCCACTAAAAGTATTAAATATATATATATATATATATATATATATATATATATATATATATATATATATACATACTGTATATATATATATATATATGTGTATATATATATATATGTAGCCTATATATATATATATATATATATATATATATATATATATATATATATATATATATATATATAATATATATATATATATATATATATATATATATATATATATATATATATATATATATATATATCTATATCTGTATCTATGTCTGTCTATCTATATGTATGTATACACACACACACACACACACACACACACACACATATATATATATATATATATATATATATATATATATATATATATATTGTCTGTGTGTCCACATATTTATCAGTTTCATCATATAAAAGATAACCCTTGTTAATAACATAACCTTCAGTTTTGACGGAAAAATGCAGTTGAAAGGTGGGATAGAGCTTACATATAGAATATTAAAAGTTGATTATTTTTTATTCATAAAAAATCCTTATAATTTACGACTATTGGTGGCTACATATTTAAGGAATAGGTAAATGTAATTTTTCTTATCTCCCAAAAGAGAAACTCTAATCATTCCTTTATACCAATTGATGAAGATTTTGAAATGTATTTTGAAAATATAATAAAAATAAACAATACATGTCTTTCTTGAACTATATATTGGGAAATTTTCCTCAGACGATTTGGAAGAAAAACGGAAATTCTGGCAAATCTCTGATTAGTTTTGGAAACTTTTGGTTTTGTCCGTTAGCTTCAAAGACAAAAAGGGAAAACCGATTCATTTTAAAGAAAAGTTTTATTTAACAAAGCAAGCAGCTCAGTCTTTTGGCCTCTTGCTTTCTTTCATCCACTAATATCTTTCACAGTGAGATGTCTTCCACTCTCTCTCTCTCTCTCTCTCTCTCTCTCTGTGCCAATCCGATTTATGAGAAAGACACATGATTGAAGACTTATCTAGAAAATATGCATATCTAAATATTAAATATAACACAAAAGCAAAGTTGACCAACGCTCGAATTCAGCTATCCGCAAAAGTACTTGCATATATATTTACGTTACACACAGCGTGTGTATACACATGGTCTACATTCATGACTTCTAACAAGAAATTAGTCATTTATGTAGTCTGAAGTTAGTCCTTTAGCAACCATGAGTCTCAGTCTTGATGATTCTCTGCAACTTCCGTTGTAAGGAAGGAAAAAACAAGGATGGCGAAAAGTCCATCAGCTTTGGAGTGTCCGTCAATTTTCCCCTTTCTTTCCATTAATTGGCTCTGAGGGCAAATGACAGGACATAACCCTTTTGCAGCGAACATGGGAACTAGCGGCGGTCTCCTGCCACAACCTCTTTCAACCCCCGTGAACCCCGACCATCATCCAGTTTATTATTTTTTCGGGTGATTAACTCTGAAACGGGAGCAAATCATGTACACGCGGCCCGCCCTATCGGAGGCCGTCAGCGCTGTTGTGGTCGGTTAGCCTTTGATACGCTTCTCTGGCGCGTCTTCTCAGACGATGTGAAGGAGGCGAGGGGGTGGGGGTGGGGCGAAGCCAAGGGGGGTGTCGTTGGCATGTATTGCATTTTCTTCTCCTCCTCATCACACACTCTCTCTTTCTCGTTCACAATACCAGGTTATTTTATAATCACATTTACCCAATACTATCCTTATCAGTTAATCGATTTTTCTCAGTTCGTTACACATCTTTTAAGACCTTAAACAGAAAATTTTTTTTTTTCTAATCACATTATTGTTGGAAATACGGTGTCCTTATTTCTGTATTTCAGATTTATATATCTCAGATTTATATAAAAGGTATTTTTGATGCTTCTTGTCTGTACTGAGAGTGCAGTATATATGGACTCATTTAGATTGTTGGTATATTTTAGAAATTCATGTCACTATCATATGTACCTTGCATTCACAGAGTTACTTGAGGTTTAGAAATAAAGTTCAACTATAGCTTCTTATGAGTACAGTAGAAGATAATCGTATATCATAGAATATTTTCTCGCGCTGGGAAATGTTACACTACGAGAAATGTGTAAAAGACTTAACTTTCGGAAATGAAGATTTTCCCAAAAAGTCATTTTCCTAAGACGGGATGGTTGCACCGAAAAACAACACTGCAGTCACTGCCATATTTACTTCCTAACAGATGACCTAAGGAAGGATTGGCCTATTTTAAACCATTTCATTTATCAGTATTTTGCTCACTTCCTCAAGAATCCTGGGCATGAAGGCCTTATCCTTCAACACGTTTGGTATAATATTCTATTTGTGAACATAGTACTGGATCAGATACGCACGAGGAAAAATCAGGCCTTACATTAACACACACGGATCTATGTCCATAGAATGTTAGGCTGGGAGTTAAAACTGACTCCACTTAAAGCGCATTCACACACAAACTCCTGCTGATTAGAATGTCAGCATAACAATTAAAGTGTATGAAACGAGAAAGCGACCCTCAAAAGTTTGAACCCTTCAATGTAACCACCATAAAAATGATTGAGTTTCCCCTCTGTAGGACTGCTGTTCTTCCTCTCCCTCGATCTCCCCTCGACCACGTTTCCCTCTCCCCCCACCCTCGTCGCTGCCGTACGCCCGCTAATTAAGTTAATAACATTTTGAAACCATTCCATTTAAACTTTATAAACTTTAAAAAGTCGTGTTTGGGGCGAGGATGAATTACGGAAATGAGAGAGGAAAGAACTGACGGGGAGGTAAGGGTGTAGGGGACAGTTGATGAAAAGGGGGTAAAAAATGGCAGCGAGAGAAAGAGAGAAAGAGAGAAAAAAGGGAAAGTACGAGGAACGGCAGAGAAAGGAGAATGGGGCGCCGCTTTGTGCTTCCATTCTACAACCCGCTCTCGAATGTGAGAAACGTCAAGCGTTGGAGGGACACAAATTGGGACGGATCCTGTCTGTATATGAGCTTGAAGAACTTTACGCAAAAGCCAAGTTCTAGTTCCTTAGCAAGAGGAAGTCAGCCTGGCTCAGTTTTGTATGAAAATAGAGATGTGAAAAAGGACAATGTCAATTGATATTTCTTGCATAGATTTTATACGACAAAGAAAGAGGATCGCAGAGTGGACACTGCGGAAAATAAACCATTTTTTCTTTAGCTAAATGACGGACTAATTTAATTTTTATATATTTTTCCTTTATTTAATCAATGCAGAGGAAACATAGATAGGTAAAATATCATATGTGTGCAAGTCACTG